>NC_081858.1:27233476-27273476 GCF_963259705.1 Myotis daubentonii
GTGCTAATCAATGGAGCTTCAGGTTCAGGGCAAGAGTTTAGTTCCTGCTAATGCTCTTTCCAGGGAAGCAGGCGTATCTAGACTCCAGATCTAGTCAGAGTGGAGTGAGGAGAGGCAGGTGCAGGAAGTGGATTTGCATGGAGGCCCCTCCCTCCCCTGAGCCAGGGGGAGGGATAAGAGAGGTCTGGGGGAGCCAGGCTCAGGCTTGGGGTCTCAGAAGGCAGCGCTCTCAGGGCACCTCCACCATGGCCTGGGCTCTGCTCCTCCTCAGCCTCCTCTCTCAGGGCACAGGTGAGGCCTCCGGGGAAGGGACACGGACACCTGGCCTGACTCTGCCTCCTCCAGGGCCCCCGGGCCCAGCACTGAGCTCACCAGAGTGTGTTTTTGCTCTTTTCAGGGTCCTGGGCCCAGGCTCCCCTCACTCAGCCGCCCTCAGTGTCTGGGACTCCAGGGACGTCAGTCACCATCTCCTGTGCTGAAGCAGCAATGACATTGGGAGTACTAGTTATGTCTCCTGGTTCCAACAGCGCCCGGGCACAGCCCCTAAACTCCTGATTTATGATGTCAGCAGTCGGCCCTCGGGGATCCCTGAGCGCTTCTCTGGCTCCAAGTCTGGCAACACGGCCACCCTGACCATCGCTGGGCTGCAGGCCGAGGACGAGGCCGATTATCACTGTTGCTCATATACAACCAGTGGCACTCACCACAATGGTGCAAGTTCATGGGGAAGTGAGACCAAAACCTTCACTGAACTCCCTCAAGTCCCTTCACTCCTCAACTCAGACTTTCATTTGTTTATCCTTTGCTATTATTTTATTTTTAAATAATTGCAAACTTAAACACAAATTTAAAGGGAATATAAAGAAATCCTCTGTAATCTTTTCCCTGATTCACCACTTTTAAAAGTTTACCATATTTGCTTTTCATTTTATTTTCTTATTTTCATCTTTCTCAGCGTATGTTTATGGTATGCATATATATGAGTATAGGTGTATACACATACACGCAAATACATACTCAACACAGACACCATGACATTCATTTTCTGAATCATTTGAGAGTAAGCTGGATCCACCAGCACCTACTTTTAATATCTGTTTTCCCCAGAATTCATTCAATAACATACGTCATTTCAAGGTGTAAATTCAGTGGTTTTTATTCTATTCACGAGTACGTGCATCCATTACGCTCTATAATTCCAGAGCGTTTTTATTCCCGGAAGCAATACCTCACTCATTAACAGTCACCCCAGTTTCCCTCTTCTTTCAAGGAACTCCCTCCCAACGGTGGCCATGGCCCACAGAAGGAACCACGCACTGCACGGGCTCCTGTGTTTGATTTTTCTCCTTCATCCAGTGTTTTCAGGGTTCACTCCTGTTGAATCCTATGTCGGGACTCCATCCCTTAGCGCGGCCCAATGACACTGCATCGCATGGAAAGACCTCATTGTATGTATCCGGGACTCAACTGACGGCTCCTACGGACTGATCTGCCTCTTCTATCCCAGCCCAGGGGCAGAGAGAAGCTTCTGGGCCCTTGGGCATGAACAGGGCCCACACCACTTCACAGAGGAAATCAAACAGAATCCTCACTCTCAGGGCCAGCGAGGGCGGAGCCAGGGCTTCATCTCTCTCCTCTGAGAGCCGCTCATGGTTGGAGTCCATCGGGGAGGCCCGGAGGGTGTCCTGTTGAGCAGCACCTTCCCTCCTGGGGACCTGGTGCTGGGCCATTTCCTGGAGGAACTGGAGAGGCGGGGAGGGGCCTGGGCCGCAGCTTCATCCCCTGGGCAGGGGGCTACCTCCTGCTCTGGCGCTGTCCCTCTCTCTGCCGGCCTCTGTCAAATGTTCTGGGAGCCTTTCCCCCGCCTCCAAAGGCTGAACAAACCGGGTTCACCTTCTCCTTGTGGTTCGTCATGTAATGTCCTCCGTGGCTGCATTTGTTCTGAGTTCTTGTCTGTGGAGCTAAGGGAAGGAAAAGAATTCATGTGCATTTCCGTTTATGTTTCTAAATAACTTCTGTTATGAGATGCATCATCCCCAAAGAAGCGTGTAGAGATGAGCACTCACAGTGCAGGGAGGAGTAGTACATAGAAACCACATCTGCCTCTGGCTGCATCTCCTCACCCAACGCATGTCCATCCTTCCCACTCCCCAAAGAGCCACAGCACTGGCTTTGGGGTTAATCCCCTATTATTTGCTTTTCATTCCTTCCCTGTACCTCCCACAACTGCATCCTCAAACCAGGTAGTTTTGAAACAATGAGAATAAGCTAGCCTAGCCGGTTTGGCTCAGTGGATAGAGCATTGCCCTGCGGAGTGATTCTGGGCAGGGCACAGGCCCAGGTTGTAGGCTCGATCCTCAGTAGGGGATGTGCAGGAGGCAGCCGATCCATAAAATATATTTTTTAAAAAAAGAGGATAAGCTACTGACCAGAGGAGTGAGGATAGGACACTGTGTCCATCATGGAGGCCCCCGGAGACCTCCACCCTGACAGAGGCTCAGGCTCAGCCTTGGGCAGAGCTCCCCACAGATTTACTGCCCCCCCCCGCGCCCCAAAAAGACAGACACGGCCCAGAGGAAAGAGAAGGGATCCCAGAGTTGGGTCTGGTCTTGCCAGATGTGGGCCAGGTCCTGGCTCTCCAGCAGAAATCCTGGCGGGGGCAGAGGGGCTGTATATTCCCTGTTGCCTAGTTGAGCCTGGACTCCAGGGAAGTCTGAGAGCACTCACTGGGGGGACAGACAGACTCATCTTGGCTGGTGCGGACACTGGCGGTGGCTCCTGTCAAGACAACTTGAGCACAGACAGGAAATCCAGGCCCCAAGCTCCCAAACATCACGTGGGGGGAAGGGGCGGGGCAGAGCTGCTTGCACCTGGGTTTCCCCAGCTTCCTCACAGAGGCCTCTTTCCATCTGTTGCCCATCAGTGGGTGTGACCATTAGGGCGTGGTGGGCAGAGGGAACTATACTCATGGGCACCCCGGGTTCTTCTCCTGGTACCCTCAGACCCAACTCTGCCCGGGTCCCCTCGCCCGGAGACCTGTGTCCCACCTGCCGAGGACAAACCCGTGCAGGGAGGGGCTGAGGGGCTGGGGGGGGGGGGGGCGGGCAGGGCTCTCCCAACGAAAATGTGATTTCGGTGGGAACCTTTGCAGACTCGGGACTGGGCTCTGTCAGGCCTCAGCCAGTTACCGCTTGTCAACGTGCACCCTGGCTTTCAAGTATGCGTTGTCTTTTTTTAAAAAATATATTCTATTGATTCTTCCCAGAGAGGAAGGGAGAGGGACAGAGAGTTAGAAACATCGATGACAGAGAAACATCGATCTGCTGCCTCCCGCACACTCCCCACTGGGGATGTGCCCGAAACCAAGGTACATGCCCTTGACCGGAATCGAACCTGGGACCCTTGAGTCCGCAGGCCGACGCTCTATCCACTGAGCCAACCGGGTAGGGCATGTGCGTTATCTTTTTTGCCCTGTTCCTTGGTCTCTCACATGCAACTCTGACCATGGCGATAATGCTCAGTCTGATTTTAGTGAGTTTAGGAAACGAACACACACAGGGGTACAGTCACTCAGCCGCAGCCGCATTCATTGCACTCAGTGGTTGCTTCTTGCACGGGCCCTGACCGGAGATTGGACCTGAAACCGCGGCCTGTGGGGCCGACACTCTAACCGGGGGAGCTCCCCGGCCAGAGCTTCCAATAAGTTCGCTACACAACGTCCAATAAACGCACCGCAGGCTCAGCCTCAGGACCCAGGCGCAGGCCCATGCACGGGCAGGGCGCGGGTCAGCCCGACCTGTGGGAAGAAGCAGGGAGGTTTGAAGGGTGAGACGTACCCAACGCTGCCTGTTGTCCCTGGAAACTGAGCGATGGGCTCTCTCCAGCCTGCCTTGGACCCTGTCCTCACCTTCACCCCTCAGACAAGAAGTGGAAGTCCCAAGATTCCGCAGGAGCCACAGTGGCCCTTGCACTGCCATCGGTCAGCCTCTCCTGACTCAGAAAACTCAGCTCAAAGACTTTTAACCCCTCAGGGAGCTCTCTGCCCAGAGTGCAGAGGATCTAGGCTCCAGGGCCAAGTCAATGGGGGGTGGAGAGATGCAGGTGCAGGAGGGGTATTTGCATGGAGGCCCCTCCCTCCCCTGAGGCAGGGGGAGTGGATAAGAGAGGTCTGGGGGAGCCAGGCTTGGGGTCTCAGAAGGCAGAACTTTTGGGGCATCTCTGCCATGGCCTGGGCTCTGCTCCTCCTCACTCTCCTCTCTCAGGGGACAGGTGAGGGCGCCGGGGAAGGGACCACAGAGCCATCCGACCTGATAGAGGCCTCTGTCTCCTCTTTCAGGCTCACCTGAGCCCAGCACTGAACTCACCACAGCGTGTTATTGCTCTTTCTAGGGTCCTGGGCCCAGGCTGCCCTCACTCAGCTGCCGTCCGTGTCCGGGAATCTGGGACAGTCGGTCACCATCTCCTGTGTCGGAAGCAGCAATGACATTGGGCGTTATAACTACGTCTCCTGGTACCAACAGCGCCCGGGCACGGCCCCCAAACTCCTGATTTCCTACGTGAATGCTCGGCGCTCGGGGGTCCCCGAGCGCTTCTCTGGCTTCAAGTCCAGCAACACGGCCTTCCTCCTCATCTCCGGGCTGCAGGCCGAGGACGAGGCCGATTATCACTGCTGCTCCTATGTGGGCAGCAACACTCCCCACGGCGCTGCGGGCTCATGGGGAAGTGAGACCAAAACCCGCCCGGGCTCCCAGGCGCCCTCCTTGCTCTGAAGACCTTCCCCTCCCTGGGCAGGGCCTCAGGCGGCAGGGCCTGGAGTGCATGTCCCCCTCATGGCTTCTCTCCTTCTCCGTGAAGTTCAACAGAAAAACACTTTGTCGTGAAGTTTCTGGGTATCATGTCAGCTTCCGCTTGCCTGTGTCAAGTGTCCCCCGAGGCAAGTCTATCCTGGATTCCCATGGGCAGAGGGAGAAGCACATGCCTGCCTTTCCCTGCTGTCCTGGGGAAAATCTGACATTGAATTCCTCCACTGGGCAGCTCCTCCCCGCCCTGGATTCAGGACTCCAGAAATGACTGTCATATTCAACTCCGTGGCCACCGTATCTAGTCAGGGTAGTTCCTGTGGTGGGTTATTTATTTATTTTTGTTAATTCCCACACGAGGATATTTTTCCATTGATTTTTAGGGAGAGTGGAAGAGGGAGGGGAAAATAGGGAGAAATATTGATGTGAGAGAAGCACATCGATTGGTTGCCTCTTGCACGAGCCCCAAGCAGGGCCCTGGGCCGGGGAGGAGCCTGCAACCCAGGCAAGTGCCCTTGACCAGAATCAAACTCGAGACTCTCTGATCCACAGGCCGACGCTCTGTCCATTGAGCCACACCGGTTAGGGACCTGTGATGAGTTCTTGTTCTGAACGCCTATTCCGAAAGCAAGAATCCGAGAGAGTATCTGATGACATTGCTGAACAAACAGCCTGTAGTTTTCTCTTTATTGTCCCTCATCTTTGACCCATACTCTTGGGGGCTGAGGCTGGAGAATTTGAGTGACAGACTCTGGTCTAAGATTCCCCCCCGCCCCCTGCCCCCCGCCCCCCAAATCCCTGAACCACTGTGCTTGATGCTGTCCTGGATGTACCTGGACTGTCTCCCCATTAGAATGGGCTCTTTTTAAAAATATATATATTTTATTGATTTCAGAGAGGAAGGGGGAAAGAGAGAGAAACATCAATGATGAGAGAGAATCATGGATCAGCTGCCTCCTAAACACACCCACTAGGGATCAAGCCTGTAATCTGGGCATGTGCCCTTGACCGGGAATCCAACCGCGGCTTCCCGATTCATAGGTCGATGCCCAACCACGGAGCCACACCGGCCGGGGGTGGGGAGGGCTATCCTACATGCTGTTGTGAACAGTGGGTCCTGTTTGACTGTCATACGGACTTTATTGCTTTAGAAGGTGACCTACCCGCTGGGGTTGGCCAAGTTCCCTTCCGCCGCCCGTGGTCGGGTGAATGTCAGTTCAGTTTGAGGTCCTGGCAGCATCTGTGGACCTACAGCCCGTGTGCCGCACCGAGTGGTCCCCGTGGTGTGGGCAGTGGGCTGCCTCCTGGTTCTGTTCTGAAATCTGCCCTGGCTCTTTGGGCTCCAATCCACGCAAGCGCCCTTCAGAGGTGGGTCCAGCTCATGAGCAATGCAAAGGCTGTTTTCTCAAAGTTTTTCTGCTGCTTTCTCCGCAACCCTAGATCCCCTCTTAGTTCATCCTCCTGGCGGACTGAAGAGTCCTGGGTTCGATTCCCGGTCAAGAGCACATACCTTGGCTGTAGGTTTGATCCCCTGGTTGGGGCACGTGCAGGAGGCAACCCATCGATGTGTCTCTCTCACATCGATGTTTCCCTCTGTCTCTCCCCCTCCCTTCCACTCTCTCTAAAAATCAATGGAAAAATATCCTTGGGTGAGAATTAACAACAAACCCTCCCCCCTCCCCCGCCACAAATGGAAGGATTTTATAGGCAGGAAAAGGGTGGGGCTAGGAAGTTAAAAGAGCAGGTTATTTCGGACAAGGACGCCTTCCCCAGGGGAAGGCAGGGGTCTCCTCACCCAGTTACCTCACTGGTGCCGACCAGGAAACCCCAGGCTGCATGGCTTAAAGCTGCCCTCCTGGGGCCGCTGAAACTGCAGTGAGCTTAGGTAGTACGTTCAGTTTGGTGGTTTAGCAGAAGTGACTCCATTCTGACCAGTTATTTATCTTTAACAGAAAATCAGGGGGCCTGGTGCTGAGCTGGGACGAGACAGAGGGAGGCTGGAGGGAAGCAGAGCAGGGCTCTCCAGCTCTGAACCAGCTCCTTCCTGCTGGTCCAACTCGGGCCCGTCATGTCATCCTTGGCCGCCAGGTGGCAGCAAGGGCCTGGATTCGGGGCAGCTCATTGCTGTGCTTTCCTGGGGCCTGAATGAGGTCCCAAGACCTGGTTCCCACTGAGCTCCTCCTCAGGGAGAATGTGGGGGTAGAGCGTCCCCAATCTGTACGGCCACAAAACCTTCGCAAGACCGGACATACATGTCCCAGGTCTCAGCCTCCGAGCAGGGCAGAGGCAGGGGGCACTGAGGAGGTGGAAGGGGGAGGGATGGGGACAACCACCAGCTCTGTCTCAGAGCCTGGGAGGAACATCAGTTAGATTTCTACCCACCCGAGCCCCTCTGAGCCCTGCCCTCACCCTCCGCCATGCACAGCAAAGAGCAATTACTGGGCCCGGCAAGCATGGCTCAGTGGCTGAGCGTCAACCTATGAACTCTGATGGTTTGATTCCTGGTCAGGGCACATGCCCAGGTTGCAGGCTCGATCTGCAGTGTGGGGCTGGCAATAGGCAGCAGATCCATGATTCTCTCTAATCATTGATGTTTCTATCACTCTCTCTCCCTTCCCCTCTGAAGTCAATAAAAATAAAAAATACATGTAAAAAAAAGAAAGTATTGAGATTGTTTAGCCTGTGGACCAGACCATAGCCTGAAACCCATGGCTGGAGGGCAGGGGGTCTCCGAAGTCTGACTGCATTTCCAAGGCACTGTCAGGGGCTCAGTCTTAGAACACCCATGTCAAAGCGACTGAATCCCTTGGATTAGCCCTGCCCTCAAGGGAGGCAGAGAGGAAGCCAGGACCAGCTCAGAGGGGTGACCAGAGAGATAACAGAAGCAGATTTGCATGGACGCCCCTCCTCCCCTGAGCCAGGGGGAGGGGATAAGAGAGGTCTGGGGGAGCCAGGCTCAGGCTTGGGGTCTCAGAAGGCAGCGCTCTCAGGGCACCTCCACCATGGCCTGGGCTCTGCTCCTCCTCAGCCTCCTCTCTCAGGGCACAGGTGAGGCCTCCAGGGAAGGGACACGGACACCTGGGCTGACTCTGCCTCCTCCAGGCCCCCGGGCCCAGCACTGAGCTCACCAGAGTGTGTTTTTGCTCTTTTCAGGGTCTGGGCCCAGGCTCCCCTCACTCAGCCGCCCTCAGTGTCTGGGACTCCAGGGACGTCAGTCACCATCTCCTGTGCTGGAAGCAGCAATGACATTGGGAAGTATAATTATGTCTCCTGGTACCAACAGCGCCCGGGCACAGCCCCTAAACTCCTGATTTATTATGTCAGCAGTCGGCCCTCGGGGATCCCTGAGCGCTTCTCTGGCTCCAAGTCTGGCAACACGGCCACCCTGACCATCGCTGGGCTGCAGGCCGAGGACGAGGCCGATTATTACTGTTGCTCATATACAAGTGGGAGCACTCTCCACAGTGGTGCAAGTTCATGGGGAAGTGAGACCAAAACCTCCTCTGAACTCCCTCAAGTCCCTTCACTCTTCAACTCAGGCTTTCATTTGTTTATCCTTTGCTATTATTTTTTTTAAAAATAACTGCAAACTTAAACACAAATTTAAAGGTAATATACAGAAATCCTCTAAAATCTTTTCCTTGATTCACAACTTTTTAACATTTTATCATATTTGCTTTTCTTTTCATTTTTTTTATTTTCATCTATCTCAGCATATATGTTTATGGTGCATATATATGAGTATAGGTGTATACACACACACACACGCAAATACATACTCAACACAGACATCATGACATTCATTTTCTGAATCATTTGAGAGTAAGCTGGATCCACCAGCACCTACTTTTAATATCTGTTTTCCCAGAATTCATTCAATAACATACGTCATTTCAAGGTGTAAATTCAGTGGTTTTTATTCTATTCACGAGTACGTGCATCCATTACGCTCTATAATTCCAGAGCGTTTTTATTCCCGGAAGCAATACCTCACTCATTGGCAGTCACCCAATTTCCCTCTTCTTTCAAGGAACTCCCTCCCAACGGTGGCCATGGCCCACAGAAGGAACCACGCACTGCACGGGCTCCTGTGTTTGATTTTTCTCCTTCATCCAGTGTTTTCAGGGTTCACTCATGGTGAAGCCAATGTCGGGACTCCATCCCTTAGCGCGACCCAATGACACTGCATCGCATGGAAAGACCTCATTGTATGTATCCGGGACTCAACTGACGGCTCCTACGGACTGATCTGCCTCTTCTATCCCAGCCCAGGGGCAGAGAGAAGCTTCTGGGCCCTTGGGCATGAACAGGGTCCACACCACTTCACAGAGGAAATCAAACAGAATCCTCACTCTCAGGGCCAGCGAGGGCGGAGCCAGGGCTTCATCTCTCTCCTCTGAGAGCCGCTCATGGTTGGAGTCCATCGGGGAGGCCCGGAGGGTGTCCTGTTGAGCAGCACCTTCCCTCCTGGGGACCTGGTGCTGGGCCATTTCCTGGAGGAACTGGAGAGGCGGGGAGGGGCCTGGGCCGCAGCTTCATCCCCTGGGCAGGGGGCTACCTCCTGCTCTGGCGCTGTCTCTGTCTTTTCCCGCCTCTGTCAAATGATCTGGGAGCCTTTCCTCCGCCTCCAAAGGCTGAATGGACCGGGTTCACCTTCTCCTTGTGGTTCGTCATGTAATGTCCTCCGTGGCTGCATTTGTTCTGAGTTCTTGTCTGTGGAGCTAAGGGAAGGAAAAGAATTCACGTGCATTTCCGTTTATGTTTCTAAATTCCTTCTGTTATGAGATGCATCATCCCCAAAGAAGTGTGTAGAGATGAGCACTCACAGTGCAGGGAGGAGTAGTACATAGAAACCACATCTGCCTCTGGCTGCATCTCCTCACCCAACGCATGTCCATCCTTCCCACTCCCCAAAGAGCCACAGCACTGGCTTTGGGGTTAATCCCCTATTATTTGCTTTTCATTCCTTCCCTGTACCTCCCACAACTGCATCCTCAAACCAGGTAGTTTTGAAACAATGAGAATAAGCTAGCCTAGCCGGTTTTGCTCAGTGGATAGAGCCTTGGCCTGCGGACTGAAGGGACCCGGAATGGATTCCGGACAAGTGCACATGTGCAGGTAGCAGGTTTAATCCCCAGTAGGGAGCGTGCAGGAGGGAGCCGATCCATGATTGTTTCTCATCATTGATGTTTCTATCCCCACTCCCTCTCCCTTTTCCCTGAAATCAATAAATGAAATGTATATTTTTTTTTAAAAGAAGGAGACGTGGCCACCACGCAGTGATGGGGGTCGTGTGGCTGCAGCCATGGGATGCTGGCGGCCTGGCAGCTGCAAGAGCCAGGAAACATTCTCCCTGGAATCTCCAGAAGGAACCACCCCCCTGACACCCTGATTTCTGCTACTCTAAGCCCCTGGGGCTTCTCCATTTGACAGTTTTTTCTTTGCGCAGTGTATTGTCTCCGAACTTGTGGAGACCTCAGTGTGTCTTCACCAGGTCCCATGTCATCCTCCAGCCCTCCTGCTGGGGTTTTATTGAATGTTTCCTTGGCCTTGAGCCAAGAGCTGCGTCACAAGCCATAACCTTGTGCCAAGTCCATGGTGGGACGGGTTAAATAGCCTGAGATGAGCATCTGGGCCACCTGGTGTGGCAGGCGACACATTCCATTCTAGAGGAAGCTGATGGGCAAAGGGAAATGGGCTTAGGGGGAAACAGAAGGGCCCGGGGGCCTGGTACTGAGCGGGATGGGAAAGGACAGAGATGGGAAGGAGGTAAACAGGGATTTCCAGTGGCCACTCAGCTCCCTCCCCAGTGCGTGGGATGCACCCTCTTCGGCCACCAGGGGGCAGCAAGAGCCCGGGTTGTGGGGAAGGTACTGCTGTGATTCTTGCTGTCCATCTGAGGCCCTTGTGTCCCAAACAGCTGTGCCCAACAGATCACCTCTTACGTGTTAGTGCTAATACATCCAGGGCTCAGCTTCAGTCTCAAGCCACCGCAGAGACCGAGGATGGAGCCATGCGGAGCAGCCATGCTGACTAAGGGGAAGGAGAGGGAGTGCAGGGCCATATGCAGCTCCCTGCTCTGCCATGGGCCCTGGGAAATGGAGCAACTGGATCTTAGCAAACCTGTCCTCACCTTTGCGCACACAGTGCAGAGGGGAAGTCCTGGGATTTCTCACCAGGAACCACCATGACTCCCACAACAGAAAAGGAAGGTATCCATCCGCCTGGCTGGCTCCATTTCCGCATGCTGTCCTGAGCCCAGTCTGATCTTGCTTAGAATATATTAAAGTGTTTGGTTCTAATTTTTTTAAAAAAAATATTGATTGATTTGAGAGAGAGAGAGAGATCTATTTGTTGTTCTATGTATCAGTGCATTCATTGGCTGATTCCTGTATGTGCCCTGACTGGGGATCAAACCTGAAACCATGGCACACTGGGAGGATGTGCTAATCAATGGAGCTTCAGGTTCAGGGCAAGAGTTTAGTTCCTGCTAATGCTCTTTCCAGGGAAGCAGGCGTATCTAGACTCCAGATCTAGTCAGAGTGGAGTGAGGAGAGGCAGGTGCAGGAAGTGGATTTGCATGGACGCCCCTCCCTCCTCTGAGCCAGGGGGAGGGGATAAGAGAGGTCTGGGGGAGCCAGGCTCAGGCTTGGGGTCTCAGAAGGCAGCGCTCTCAGGGCACCTCCACCATGGCCTGGGCTCTGCTCCTCCTCAGCCTCCTCTCTCAGGGCACAGGTGAGGCCTCCGGGGAAGGGACACGGACACCTGGCCTGACTCTGCCTCCTCCAGGCCCCCGGGCCCAGCACTGAGCTCACCAGAGTGTGTTTTTGCTCTTTTCAGGGTCCTGGGCCCAGGCTCCCCTCACTCAGCCGCCCTCAGTGTCTGGGACTCCAGGGACGTCAGTCACCATCTCCTGTGCTGGAAGCAGCAATGACATTGGGAGAACTAGTGATGTCTCCTGGTACCAACAGCGCCCGGGAACGGCCCCTAAACTCCTGATTGATAGGGTCAGCAATCGGCCCTCGGGGATCCCTGAGCGCTTCTCTGGCTCCAAGTCTGGCAACACGGCCACCCTGACCATCGCTGGGCTGCAGGCCGAGGACGAGGCCGATTATTACTGTTGCTCATATACAACCAGTGGCACTCACCACAATGGTGCAAGTTCATGGGGAAGTGAGACCAAAACCTTCACTGAACTCCCTCAAGTCCCTTCACTCCTCAACTCAGACTTTCATTTGTTTATCCTTTGCTATTATTTTATTTTTAAATAATTGCAAACTTAAACACAAATTTAAAGATAATATACAGAAATCCTCTGTAATCTTTTCCCTGATTCACCACTTTTTAACATTTTACTGTATTTTTTATTATATTTTCTTACTTTCATCTGTTTCAGCATATATGTTTATGGTATGTATATATATGAACATAGGTATATACTCATACATGCATATACATACTCAACACAGACACCAAGACATTCATTTTCTGAATCATTTGAGAGTAAGTTGGATCCACCACCACCTACTTTTAATATCTGTTTTCCCCAGAATTTATTCAATAACATACGTCATTTCAAGGTGTAAATTCAGTGGCTTTTATTCTATTCACGAGTACGTGCATCCATTACGCTCTATAATTCCAGAGCGTTTTTATTCCCCGGAAGGAATGCCTCACTCATTAACAGTCACCCCAGTTTCCCTCTTTTTTCAACGAACTCCCTCCCAACGGTGGCCATGGCCCACAGAAGGAACCACGCACTGCACGGGCTCCTGTGTTTGATTTTTCTCCTTCATCCAGTGTTTTCAGGGTTCACTCCTGTTGAAGCCAATGTCGGGACTCCATCCCTTAGCGCGACCCAATGACACTGCATCGCAGGGAAAGACCTCATTGTATGTATCCGGGACTCAACTGACGGCTCCTACGGACTGATCTGCCTCTTCTATCCCAGCCCAGGGGCAGAGAGAAGCTTCTGGGCCCTTGGGCATGAACAGGGTCCACACCACTTCACAGAGGAAATCAAACAGAATCCTCACTCTCAGGGCCAGCGAGGGCGGAGCCAGGGCTTCATCTCTCTCCTCTGAGAGCCGCTCATGGTTGGAGTCCATCGGGGAGGCCCGGAGGGTGTCCTGTTGAGCAGCACCTTCCCTCCTGGGGACCTGGTGCTGGGCCATTTCCTGGAGGAACTGGAGAGGCGGGGAGGGGCCTGGGCCGCAGCTTCATCCCCTGGGCAGGGGGCTTCCTCCTGCTCTGGCGCTGTCTCTGTCTTTTCCCGCCTCTGTCAAATGTTCTGGGAGCCTTTCCCCCGCCTCCAAAGGCTGAACGGACCGGGTTCACCTTCTCCTTGTGGTTCGTCATGTAATGTCCTCCGTGGCTGCATTTGTTCTGAGTTCTTGTCTGTGGAGCTAAGGGAAGGAAAAGAATTCACGTGCATTTCCGTTTATGTTTCTAAATTCCTTCTGTTATGAGATGCATCATCCCCAAAGAAGCGTGTAGAGATGAGCACTCACAGTGCAGGGAGGAGTAGTACATAGAAACCACATCTGCCTCTGGCTGCATCTCCTCACCCAACGCATGTCCATCCTTCCCACTCCCCAAAGAGCCACAGCGCTGGCGTTGGGGTTAAGCCCCTATTATTTGCTTTTCATTCCTTCCCTGTACCTCCCACAACTGCATCCTCAAACCAGGTAGTTTCGAAACAATGAGAATAAGCTAGCCTAGCCGGTTTTGCTCAGTGGATAGAGCCTTGGCCTGCGGACTGAAGGGACCCGGAATGGATTCCGGACAAGTGCACATGTGCAGGTAGCAGGTTTAATCCCCAGTAGAGGGCGTGCAGGAGGGAGCCGATCCATGATTGTTTCTCATCATTGATGTTTCTATCCCCCCTCCCTCTCCCTTTTCCCTGAAATTAATAAATGAAATCTATTGTTTTTTAAAAGAAGGAGACGTGGCCACCACGCCGTGATGGGGGTCGTGTGGCTGCCGCCATGGGATGCTGGCGGCCTGGCAGCTGCAAGAGCCAGGAAACATTCTCCCTGGAATCTCCAGAAGGAACCACCCCCCTGACACCCTGATTTCTGCTACTCTAAGCCCCTGGGGCTTCTCCATTTGACAGAGTTTTTCTTTGCGCAGTGTATTGTCTCCGAACTTGTGGAGACCTCAGTGTGTCTTCACCAGGTCCCATGTCATCCTCCAGCCCTCCTGCTGGGGTTTTATTGAATGTTTCCTTGGCCTTGAGCCAGGAGCTGCGTCACAAGCCATAACCTTGTGCCAAGTCCATGGTGGGACGGGTTAAATAGCCTGAGATGAGCATCTGGGCCACCTGGTGTGGCAGGCGACACATTCCATTCTAGAGGAAGCTGATGGGCAAAGGGAAATGGGCTTAGGGGGAAACAGAAGGGCCCGGGGGGGGGCCTGGTACTGAGCGGAATGGGAAAGGACAGAGGTGGGAAGGAGGTAAACAGGGATTTCCAGTGGCCACTCAGCGGCCTCCCCAGTGCGTGGGATGCACCCTTTTGGGCCACCAGGGGGCAGCAAGATCCTGGGTTGTGGGGAAGGTACTGCTGTGATTCTTGCTGTCCATCTGAGGCCCTTGTGTCCCAAACAGCTGTGCCCAACAGATGACCTCTTACATGTCAGGGCTAATACATCCAGGGCTCAGCTTCAGTCTCGAGCCACTGCAGAGACCGAGGATGGAGCCATGTGGAGCAGCCATGCTGACTAAGGGAAAGGAGATGGAGTGCAGGGCCATACTCAGCCCCTGCTCTGTCATGGGCCCTGAGAAATGTGGACCTTTGTCAGCCAACCTGTCCTCACCTTTGCGCACACAGTGCAGAGGGGAAGTCCTGGGATTTTTCACAGGGAGCCACCATGACTCCCACAAAGGGACAGGTAGGTATCCCCCTGACTGGCTCCATGTCTGCACGCTGTCCTGAGCCCAGCCTGATCTTACTTAGAATATATTAAAGAATCTGGTTCTTTAAATTTTTACTAATTTATTTGAAAAAGAGATAGAGATCTATTTGTTGTTCTATATATCAGTGCATTCATTGGCTGATTCCTGTATGCGCCCTGACTGGGGATGGAACCTGAAACCATGGCACCCTGGGACAATATGCTAACCAATGGAGCTACCAGTTCAGGGCGAGAGTTTAGTTCCTGCTAAAGCTCTTCTTTCCAGGGAAGCGGGCATATCTAGACTCCAGGTCATGTCAGAGTGGAGTGAGGAGAGGCAGGTGCAGGAAGTGGATTTGCATGGACGCCCCTCCCTCCTCTGAGCCAGGGGGAGGGGATAAGAGAGGTCTGGGGGAGCCAGGCTCAGGCTTGGGGTCTCAGAAGGCAGCGCTCTCAGGGCACCTCCACCATGGCCTGGGCTCTGCTCCTCCTCAGCCTCCTCTCTCAGGGCACAGGTGAGGCCTCCGGGGAAGGGACACGGACACCTGGGCTGACTCTGCCTCCTCCAGGCACCCCGGGCCCAGCACTGAGCTCACCAGAGTGTGTTTTTGCTCTTTTCAGGGTCCTGGGCCCAGGCTCCCCTCACTCAGCCGCCCTCAGTGTCTGGGACTCCAGGGACGTCAGTCACCATCTCCTGTGCTGGGAGCAGCAATGACATTGGGAGGTATAATGATGTCTCCTGGTTCCAACAGCGCCCGGGCACAGCCCCTAAACTCCTGATTTATTTTGTCAGCAGTCGGCCCTCAGGGATCCCTGAGCGCTTCTCTGGCTCCAAGTCTGGCAACACGGCCACCCTGACCATCGCTGGGCTGCAGGCCGAGGACGAGGCCGATTATCACTGTTGCTCCTATCGATATACAGACAGTAGCACTCTCCACAGTGGTGCAGGTTCATGGGGAAGTGAGACCAAAACCCGCCCCAGGCTCCCAGGCGCCCTCCTTGCTCTGAAGAGGCTCCCCTCCCTGGGCAGCGGGCTCAGGCGGCCTGGCCTGGAGGATTCGTCCTCTACCCCTTCCTCCCGCCTCTCCCAGAGCCTTGAGAGCCAGCGTGTTTTTTCAGCTCTTCTCCCCTCTCCCATGAAATCCACAGGAGCCCAGCTCTGGGGTTACTGCCTTTGCTGTGTTTTGTGCATCCAGCGTCCCCTCATCCCAAAGCATTCATTGGAACAGCCACAGGGAGGCTGTGCTAGGCATGCTGGGTAGATGTCCCACAATCCTCTGGGAAATCCTCACTTCAAATCCCTGGGCCTCCCACACCTGTGCAGACCAACCTGGATCCAGTTCTCCACTAATGAAGTGGGAAAGACAATAAAGAAAAAGTTTTAATTTCCCGCCTCCCTCCTTCCCTCTCTTCCTCCTTTCTTCCTTCCTTCCTTCCTTCCTTCCTTCCTTCCTTCCTTCCTTCCTTCCTTCCTTCCTTCCTTCCTTTTCGGGCTCCCAATACTTCCCATGACCAAGGAAGGTGTGAGGTGGGGATCTGAGGGAAAGGCTGTGTCCTCTCAGAACTGCCCTCTGCCCAGGTCTCTGAATGGTTCTCCTGGGGCAGCCTGCACATGCAAGGCCATCCCATTGGATGGATCTGTACAGTCGGCTGCTTGGTTCTTCAAGATGTCTGTTGGGGTGGCCCCATTCCTCAGGGATCCCCAAAGCTCTTCATGACGACCCAACACATTTCCAGCCACAATCCCAGTTAAAATGAATCAACAAGTGAAATACATCTCATTTGGAAGAAGTGAAGTCTCCACTATCATTTTCTCCATTGGAGTTATTGGTTGATATGAGTCACTCCCCATGCAATCAGCATGGATCTGGGATTAAATATTAGTGTCTTTAATTTATATGCTGGGCTTCACTGGTCATTAGTCATAGTTGCAAGTGGCCCTTTTGCTTCCTGTGCTGGCTGTCATGCTTAGCATTTCTATGACGCGTGTTCTCACGTGGGCACGTGTGTGCAGAATGACTGTAAATGAGAAGGGGGACTTCTGCACCCCGGGCTCTGAGTCCTCGTGATCCTAAGAGGACAAGGGCCGAGGACAAGGTGGGACCAAGTGAAGGTCAGAGGTCTGCTTCCCACAGGAAGGATGAGGACAACTGGCCTGTGCCCGGGCGCCCCATGGTTTCCCAGGAGACAAGGATCCAGTCCGCTTGGTCCACAGGCCCAGCTGATGGGCTTCTGAGCCAATGAGTGACTACTATCATCACACTGTCTCCTCACACTGAGGTCAGGATGGTCTGAGCTGCCTCCCCCATGACTAGGCTGGCATCATCTGAGGCCACCAGGGGGCAGCGTTGCCTGCATTTGGGAAGGTGCTCCCTGGGGTTCAGCCCTGACCTATAGGATGTCTTCTGGGTGCTTATCAGGCCCTTCTCCTGAGCAGGTGGGCGGTGGAGGTGGATGTCCTGTGTCTGTTCCATCCCAATGTTTCCCCTCCTGGGAGAGGCAGCAAATGTCCCGGAGCCTCAGACGCTGTGGGGATTGGACACAGGACACGAGAGGACTCATTTCAACTGAGGAGCGTCAGAGAAGGTGGAGAAAGACTGGGAGATACCAGCTTTGCCCCTGGTTCTTGGGCAACAGGGGGACTGGAGTTCCAAAAGCCAACCTAGAGCTTGTCCTCCCTCCTCCCAGTGTCTCAGAGGGGAGTCCCCGTATTCCTCAGCCAAGAACCGTGTGGATGACCAAGGAGGAGGGACAGGACCTCCAAGGTGGCCTCCAGTCCCTAGGCACTCGACTGTGGTCTCAGCGGGCCCCCCGGTGAGTTAAAACTCTCCACCATAATCTCTAAGGTTCACTCTGCGTCTGGTGAGCAGAAGCATCTACTAGATCAAGGGCCAGGTCAGTCCCTTTTCATCAGTCTATGTTGTTCTCTATAATCCACAAATGAGTGAGATCATGTGGTATTTATCTTTCTCTGACTGGCTTATTCCACTTAGCATAATGAAAAGGGACAGATCCAAAGACTGAGAAACAGCGATCAGGCTATCAATCCCCAGAAGGAAAGTAGGGGAGGGCGGGGGTAAGGGGAAGAGATCAACCGAAGGACTTGTATACACTTATATAAGCCAAACCAATAGACATGGACAACAGGGGGATGGGAGCATGAGTGTGCCGGTGGGGGGGGGGGGGGGTTGCGGGTTAATGGAGGGATGAGGACACATTTGTTATACCTTAACTAATAATAATAATAATAAAAAGGGTCAGGTCAGAGTAGGGAGAAGACAGGCAGGTGCAGGAAATGGATTTGAATGCAGGCCCCTCCCTCCATGAGCCAGGGGGAGGGGATAAGAGAGGTCTGGGGGAGCCAGGCTCAGGCTTGGGGTCTCAGAAGGCAGCGCTCTCAGGGCACCTCCACCATGGCCTGGGCTCTGCTCCTCCTCAGCCTCCTCTCTCAGGGCACAGGTGAGGCCTCCGGGGAAGGGACACGGACACCTGGCCTGACTCTGCCTCCTCCAGGCCCCCGGGCCCAGCACTGAGCTCACCAGAGTGTGTTTTTGCTCTTTTCAGGGTCCTGGGCCCAGGCTCCCCTCACTCAGCCGCCCTCAGTGTCTGGGACTCCAGGGACGTCAGTCACCATCTCCTGTGCTGGAAGCAGCAATGACATTGGGAGGTATAATGATGTCTCCTGGTACCAACAGCGCCCGGGCACAGCCCCTAAACTCCTGATTTATGATGTCAGCAGTCGGCCCTCGGGGATCCCTGAGCGCTTCTCTGGCTCCAAGTCTGGCAACACGGCCACCCTGACCATCGCTGGGCTGCAGGCCGAGGACGAGGCCGATTATCACTGTTGCTCATATACAAGTGGTAGCACTCTCCACAGTGGTGCAGGTTCATGGGGAAGTGAGACCAAAACCTCCTCTGAACTCCCTCAAGTCCCTTCACTCTTCAACTCAGGCTTTCATTTGTTTATCCTTTGCTATTATTTTTTTAAAAAATAACTGCAAACTTATACACAAATTTAAAGGTAATATACAGAAATCCTCTAAAATCTTTTCCTTGATTCACAACTTTTTAACATTTTATCATATTTGCTTTTCTTTTCATTTTTTTTATTTTCATCTATCTCAGCATATATGTTTATGGTGCATATATATGAGTATAGGTGTATACACACACACACACGCAAATACATACTCAACACAGACATCATGACATTCATTTTCTGAATCATTTGAGAGTAAGCTGGATCCACCAGCACCTACTTTTAATATCTGTTTTCCCCAGAATTCATTCAATAACATACGTCATTTCAAGGTGTAAATTCAGTGGTTTTTATTCTATTCACGAGTATGTGCATCCATTACGCTCTATAATTCCAGAGCGTTTTTATTCCCGGAAGCAATACCTCACTCATTGGCAGTCACCCCATTTTCCCTCTTCTTTCAAGGAACTCCCTCCCAACGGTGGCCATTGCCCACAGAAGGAACCACGCACTGCACGGGCTCCTGTGTTTGATTTTTCTCCTTCATCCAGTGTTTTCAGGGTTCACTCATGCTGAAGCCAATGTCGGGACTCCATCCCTTAGCGCGGCCCAATGACACTGCATCGCAGGGAAAGACCTCATTGTATGTATCCGGGACTCAACTGACGGCTCCTACGGACTGATCTGCCTCTTCTATCCCAGCCCAGGGGCAGGGAGAAGCTTCTGGGCCCTTGGGCATGAACAGGGCCCACACCACTTCACAGAGGAAATCAAACAGAATCCTCACTCTCAGGGCCAGCGAGGGCGGAGCCAGGGCTTCATCTCTCTCCTCTGAGAGCCGCTCATGGTTGGAGTCCATCGGGGAGGCCCGGAGGGTGTCCTGTTGAGCAGCACCTTCCCTCCTGGGGACCTGGTGCTGGGCCATTTCCTGGAGGAACTGCAGAGGCGGGGAGGGGCCTGGGCCGCAGCTTCATCCCCTGGGCAGGGGGCTTCCTCCTGCTCTGGCGCTGTCTCTGTCTTTTCCCGCCTCTGTCAAATGTTCTGGGAGCCTTTCCCCCGCCTCCAAAGGCCGAATGGACTGGGTTCACCTTCTCCTTGTGGTTCGTCATGTAATGTCCTCCGTGGCTGCATTTGTTCTGAGTTCTTGTCTGTGGAGCTAAGGGAAGGAAAAGAATTCACGTGCATTTCCGTTTATGTTTCTAAATTCCTTCTGTTATGAGATGCATCATCCCCAAAGAAGCGTGTAGAGATGAGCACTCACAGTGCAGGGAGGAGTAGTACATAGAAACCACATCTGCCTCTGGCTGCATCTCCTCACCCAACACATGTCCATCCTTCCCACTCCCCAAAGAGCCACAGCACTGGCTTTGGGGTTAATCCCCTATTATTTGCTTTTCATTCCTTCCCTGTACCTCCCACAACTGCATCCTCAAACCAGGTAGTTTTGAAACAATGAGAATAAGCTAGCCTAGCCGGTTTGGCTCAGTGGATAGAGCCTTGGCCTGCGGACTGAAGGGACCCGGAATGGATTCCGGACAAGTGCACATGTGCAGGTAGCAGGTTTAATCCCCAGTAGGGAGCGTGCAGGAGGGAGCCGATCCATGATTGTTTCTCATCATTGATGTTTCTATCCCCACTCCCTCTCCCTTTTCCCTGAAATCAATAAATGAAATGTATATTTTTTTTTAAAAGAAGGAGACGTGGCCACCACGCAGTGATGGGGGTCGTGTGGCTGCAGCCATGGGATGCTGGCGGCCTGGCAGCTGCAAGAGCCAGGAAACATTCTCCCTGGAATCTCCAGAAGGAACCACCCCCCTGACACCCTGATTTCTGCTACTCTAAGCCCCTGGGGCTTCTCCATTTGACAGAGTTTTTCTTTGCGCAGTGTATTGTCTCTGAACTTGTGGAGACCTCAGTGTGTCTTCACCAGGTCCCATGTCATCCTCCAGCCCTCCTGCTGGGGTTTTATTGAATGTTTCCTTGGCCTTGAGCCAGGAGCTGCGTCACAAGCCATAACCTTGTGCCAAGTCCATGGTGGGACGGGTTAAATAGCCTGAGATGAGCATCTGGGCCACCTGGTGTGGCAGGCGACACATTCCATTCTAGAGGAAGCTGATGGGCAAAGGGAAATGGGCTTAGGGGGAAACAGAAGGGCCCGGGGGCCTGGTACTGAGCGGGATGGGAAAGGACAGAGATGGGAAGGAGGTAAACAGGGATTTCCAGTGGCCACTCAGTGGCCTCCCCAGTGCGTGGGATGCACCCTTTTGGGCCACCAGGGGGCAGCAAGAGCCCAGGTTGTGGGGAAGGTACTGCTGTGGTTCTTGCTGTCCATCTGAGGCCCTTGTGTCCCAAACAGCTGTGCCCAACAGATCACCTCTTACATGTCAGGGCTAATACATCCAGGGCTCAGCTTCAGTCTCAAGCCACTGCAGAGACCGAGGATGGAGCCATGCGGAGCAGCCATGCTGACTAAGGGGAAGGAGAGGGAGTGCAGGGCCATACTCAGCCCCTGCTCTGTCATGGGCCCTGAGAAATGTGGACCTTTGTCAGCCAACCTGTCCTCACCTTTGCGCACACAGTGCAGAGGGGAAGTCCTGGGATTTTTCACAGGGAGCCACCATGACTCCCACAAAGGAACAGGTAGGTATCCCCCTGACTGGCTCCATGTCTGCACGCTGTCCTGAGCCCAGCCTGATCTTACTTAGAATATATTAAAGAATCTGGTTCTTTAAATTTTTACTAATTTATTTGAAAAAGAGATAGAGATCTATTTGTTGTTCTATATATCAGTGCATTCATTGGCTGATTCCTGTATGCGCCCTGACTGGGGATGGAACCTGAAACCATGGCACCCTGGGACAATATGCTAACCAATGGAGCTACCAGTTCAGGGCGAGAGTTTAGTTCCTGCTAAAGCTCTTCTTTCCAGGGAAGCGGGCATATCTAGACTCCAGGTCAAGTCAGAGTGGAGTGAGGAGAGGCAGGTGCAGGAAGTGGATTTGCATGGACACCCCTCCCTCCTCTGAGCCAGGGGGAGGGGATAAGAGAGGTCTGGGGGAGCCAGGCTCAGGCTTGGGGTCTCAGAAGGCAGCGCTCTCAGGGCACCTCCACCATGGCCTGGGCTCTGCTCCTCCTCAGCCTCCTCTCTCAGGGCACAGGTGAGGCCTCCGGGGAAGGGACACGGACACCTGGGCTGACTCTGCCTCCTCCAGGCCCCCGGGCCCAGCACTGAGCTCACCAGAGTGTGTTTTTGCTCTTTTCAGGGTCCTGGGCCCAGGCTCCCCTCACTCAGCCGCCCTCAGTGTCTGGGACTCCAGGGACGTCAGTCACCATCTCCTGTGCTGGAAGCAGCAATGACATTGGGAGGTATAATGATGTCTCCTGGTTCCAACAACGCCCGGGCACGGCCCCTAAACTCCTCATTTATGACGTCACAAAACGGCCCTCGGGGATCCCTGAGCGCTTCTCTGGCTCCAAGTCTGGTAACACGGCCACCCTGACCATCGCTGGGCTGCAGGCCGAGGACGAGGCCGATTATTACTGTTGCTCATATAGGAGTGGTAGCACTCTCCACAGTGGTGCAGGTTCATGGGGAAGTGAGACCAAAACCCGCCCCAGGCTCCCAGGCGCCCTCCTTGCTCTGAAGAGGCTCCCCTCCCTGGGCAGCGGGCTCAGGCGGCCTGGCCTGGAGGATTCGTCCTCTACCCCTTCCTCCCGCCTCTCCCAGAGCCTTGAGAGCCAGCGTGTTTTTTCAGCTCTTCTCCCCTCTCCCATGAAATCCACAGGAGCCCAGCTCTGGGGTTACTGCCTTTGCTGTGTTTTGTGCATCCAGCGTCCCCTCATCCCAAAGCATTCATTGGAACAGCCACAGGGAGGCTGTGCTAAGCATGCTGGGTAGATGTCCCATAATCCTCTGGGAAATCCTCACTTCAAAACCCTGGGCCTCCCACACCTGTGCAGACCAACCTGAATCCAGTTCTCCATTAATGGAGTGGGAAAGACAATAAAGAAAAAGTTTTAATTTCCCTTCCTTCCTTCCTTCCTTCCTTCCTTCCTTCCTTCCTTCCTTCTTTCCTTCCTTCCTTCCTTCCTTCCTTCCTTCCTTCCTTCCTTCCTTCCTTCCTTCCTTCCTTCTTTCCTTCTTTCCTTTCTTTCCGGGCTCCCAGTACTTTCCATGACCAAGGAAGGTGTGAGGTGGGGATCTGAGGGAAAGGCTGTGTCCTCTCAGAACCGCCCTCCGCCCAGGTTGCTGAATGGTTCTCCTGGGGCAGCCTGCACGTGCAAGGCCATCCCATTGGATGGATCTGTCCAGTCGGCTGCTTGGTTCTCCAAGATGTCTGTTCGGGTGGCCCCATTCCTCAGGGATCCCCAAAGCTCTTCATGAGGATCCAACTCATTTCCAGCCACAATCCCAGTTAAAATGAACCAACAAGTAAAATACATCTCATTTGGAAGAAGTGAAGTCTCCACTATCATTTTCTCCATTGGAGTTATTGGTTGACATGAGTCACTCCCCAGGCAATCAGCATGGATCTGGGATTAAATATTAGTGTCTTTAATTTATATGCTGGGCTTCACTGGTCATTAGTCATAGTTGCAAGTGGCCCTCTTGCTTCCTGTGCTGGCTGTCATGCTTAGCATTTATATGACACATGTTCTCATGTGGGCACGTGTGTGCAGAATGACTGTAATGAGAACAGGGACCCCTGCAGTCCGGGCTCTGAGTCCTCATGGTCCTAAAAGGATGAGGACTGAGGACAAGGTGGGACCTACTGAAGGTCAGAGGTCTGCTTCCCACAGGAGCGATGAGGACAACTGGCCTGTGCCCGGGGTCCCCATGGTTTCCCAGGAGACAAGGAACCAGTCCGTTTGGTCCACGGGCCCAGCTGATGGGCTTCTGAGCAGACCAGTGACTACTACCATCTCACTGTCTCCTCACACTGAGGCCAGAATTATCTGAGCTGCCTTCCCCATGGCTAGGCTGGCATCATCTGAGGCCACCAGGGGGCAGCGTTGCCTGCATTTGGGAAGGTGCTCCCTGGGGTTCACCCTAACCTGTAGGAAGTCCCCTGAGTGCTTACCAGGCCCTTCTCCTGAGCGGGTGGGCGGTGGAGGGGGATGTCCTGTGTCTGTTCCATCCCAATGTTTCCCCTCCTGGGAGAGGCAGCAAATGTCCCGGAGCCTCAGACGCTGTGGGGATTGGGACAAGGGACACGTGAGGACTCATTTCAACTGAGGAGCCTCAGGGAAGGTGGAGAAAGACTGGGAGATACCAGCTTTGCCCCTGGTTCTTGGGCAACAGGGGGACTGGAGTTCCAAAAGCCAACCTAGAGCTTGTCCTCCCTCCTCCCAGTGTCTCAGAGGGGAGTCCCCGTATTCCTCAGCCAAGAACCGTGTGGATGACCAAGGAGGAGGGACAGGACCTCCAAGGTGGCCTCCAGTCCCTCTCCTGTGGTCTCAGGGGGGGCCCAGTGAGGAAAAACTGTCCAACATAATCTCTCAGGTTCGCCCTGCTGTCTGCTGAGCAGAAACATCTAGATCAAGGGTCAGCTCAGAGGAGGGAGAAGATAGGCAGGAAGTGGATTTGCATGAAGGCCCCTCCTTCCGTGAGCCAGGGGGAGGGGATAAGAGAGGTCTGGGGGAGCCAGGCTCAGGCTTGGGGTCTCAGAAGGCAGCGCTCTCAGGGTACCAACACCATGGCCTGGGCTCTGCTCCTCCTCAGCCTCCTCTCTCAGGGCACAGGTGAGGCCTCGGGGAGGGACAGGGACACCTGGGCTGACTCTCAGCCTCCTCCAGGGCCCCCAGGCCCAGCACTGAGCTCACCAGAGTGTGTTTTTGCTCTTTTCAGGGTCCTGGGCCCAGGCTCCCCTCACTCAGCCGCCCTCAGTGTCTGGGACTCCAGGGATGTCAGTCACCATCTCCTGTGCTGGGAGCAGCAATGATGTCGGTGGTTATAGTGATGTCTCCTGGTACCAACAGCGCCCGGGCACGGCCCCTAAACTCCTGATTCATGATGACACAAACCGGCCCTCGGGGATCCCTGAGCGCTTCTCTGGCTCCAAGTCTGGCAACACGGCCACCCTGACCATCGCTGGGCTGCAGGCTGAGGACGAGGCCGATTATCACTGTTGCTCATATGCAGGCAGTAACACTCTCCACAGTGGTGCAGGTTCATGGGGAAGTGAGACCAAAACCCGCCCCAGGCTCCCAGGCGCCCTCCTTGCTCTGGAGATGCTCCCCTCCCTGGGCAGGGCGATAGGGGGCCTGGCCTGGAGGATTCCTCTACCCCTTCCTCCCACCTCTCCCAGAGCCTTGAGAGCCAGCGTGTTTTTCAGCTCTTCTCCCCTCCCCCCACGAAATCCACAGGAGCCGAGCTCTGAGGTTACTGCCCTTGCTGTGTTTTGTGCATCCAGAGGCCCCTCATCCCAAAGCGCTCATTGGAACAGCCACAGGGAGGCTGTGCTAGGCATGCTGGGTAGATGTCCCACAATCCTCTGGGAAATCCTCACTTCAAATCCCTGGGCCTCCCACACCTGTGCAGACCAACCTGCATGCAGTTCTCCACTAATGAAATGGGAAAGACAATAAAGAAAAAGTTATAATTTCCCTCCCTTCCTTCCTTCCTTCCTTCCTTCCTTCCTTCCTTCCTTCCTTCCTTCCTTCCTTCCTTCCTTCCTTCTTTCCTCCCTTTTTGGACTCCCAATACTTCCCATGACCAAGGAAGGTGTGAGGCGGGGATCTGAAGGAAAGGCTGTGTCCTCTCAGAACTGCCCTCCACCCAGGGGGCGGGGCCTGCCAGGAGAAGGTGGGCAGTACCTGGCCAGCAGCCGCCAGCTGCTGGGGCCTCTAGTGAATACATAATAACACAAGAATAAACTCCATGTTCCACACACTCACAGCTGTAAACCTGCTTTCTCCCACCCCATGTATTTTGTGATTCAGGACAGAGAGAGCCCGTGACAGAGCCGAGGGATGAAGCCCTCCGTGGGGTGTCCCTACCTTCCTATTGGGGAAGTCACAGTGCAGATGGCAGGGGAATCCTAGGGCGTCCATGGGCGAGTGGGACACAGGCGAGGACAACATCCAGGCTGGCTGGGATGAAGGAGATTCAGTTACTGCTTTTCTGGAGAGGAAGAGGGACGGAGAGGAGAAACATCATTGATGAGAAACATTGATTGGCTGCCTCTTGTGTCCCAAAACAGCTGTGCTCAATAGATCAAGGTCGCCTGGGAAGTACATCAGTAATTTCTCTGCCTCTGGCCATGGGATCCTGGCCTCTTCCACCCCAGCATGACCACTGTCCCCACAGGCTCCTCCCAGACCCACAGCCACGCCCTGTGGGTGAGTCCTCACCAGAGAGCAGATCTGAGGATTGTCCATATGCCCAGAGAGGAGGCCAGGGTGCTGGGTCAGGGGTCAGAAATATCTCTTTTTCTTAAAAATATGTTGTTATTGATTTCAGAGAAAGTAGGGAAAGGGAGAGCGAGATAGAAACATCAATGATGAGAGAATCACTGATTGAAAACCTCCTGCACCCGTCCTACTGGGGATCAAGACCCTAACCCGGGCATGGGCCAGACCTGGAATTGAACAAGGACCTCCTGGTTCATGGTTGATGCTCCAACATTGGGCCACACCGACAGGACCGAACTTCTAACCGGACAGCACAGGGCGCTGGGGAAACCGGGCTCAGGCCTGTGCATGGAGCCCTGGCACAGCCTCCTCCACTGAGCCCTGTGCTGTCAGCAGGGAGACACCCTGAGGCCCAGGAGGAAGGAAGTGGATTTGCATGAGGCCCCGCCCACCCAGGGGTGAGGAGCCTTGAAGACCACACCCCAGCTGAGGGCTCAGAGCAGAGCCTGGAGCCTCACCATGGCCTGGACCCTCCTGCTCCCCCTCCTCACACTCTGCACAGGTGCTGCCCCCAGGCTCAGGCCCAGCAACCAGGGAGCAGCCTGGCCATGACCTTCAGCTCAGCCCAGGGGACGCTGCGGGGTGTGGGCCTCTGGGACTGAGACCCTCATGCCCACACTCACCTCTCCCCTCCCCTCCTCTCCTCTCTTACAGGTCCTGTGGCCTCTTCAGTAGTGACTCAGGCCCCAGCAGTGTCTGTGGCCTTGGGACAGACGGCCAGGATCACCTGCCAGGGAGACCTCGTAAAAAAAGCTTATCCTGTATGGCTCCAGCAGAAGCCCGGCCAGGCCCCTGTGCTGGTCATCTATGGTGACAAAAACAGGACCTCAATGATCCCTGAGCGGTTCTCTAGCTCTTTCTCAGGAGACACGGAGACCCTGACCATCAGCGGGGCCCAGGCCCAGGACGAGGCCGACTATTACTGTTTAACATGGGACGACAGTGCTAAAGTGCACAGTGACACAGGCAGATGGGGAAGTGGGACAGAAACCTCCCTGTGTCACCCTCTCCTCCAGCCCCGAGGGCTGCAGACCGAGCCCTGAGCACGGCTGCCCGTCTGTGTGGAGCGAGAGCAGGGGCAGCTTCGGGCGCCTGTGGACGATCCCACATGGAGCCCTGTCAGCCGTGGGTCCTGTCCGGGAGCAGGAGGCCCATGAGGAGTGTGGGTGCATCGGGACGGCCCCCGGGAGGGGCCTGGACACCGTGAGCGGGAACGTCTGTAACAGCAGCCACACCGGCTCCACAGTGACCCCTCCATGTTCAGTAGAAGCTCAGTTTACAGGGAACCTGGGCTCCCAGACAGTTATCACCCGTCAGTGTCCTGATGACAGTGGGCCTTTTGACCTTTAAATAAATGTTGCTTGGCCTTGCTGGTGTGGCTCAGTGGATATTTCCTGGGTCTGCAGATGAGGGGTCCCAGGTCCGATTCTGCTCCAAGGCACAGGACCGGGTTGCAGGGAAAATCCCCAGGAAGTGGAGGGTAGGAAGCAGCCAATCAGTGATTGCCTCCATCATTGATGTTTCTATCTCTCTCTCCCTCCCATTCCTCTCTGAAATCAATAAAAATATATTTTAAAAATAATAATAAATAAATAAATGCTGCTGGGAGTGTCTGTCTCCGTGGGAAGGTCATTTCCATGAACCTCCCTGAGCCATGACGCTGTGCTGTGTGCAGGGATCTGGAGGGCAGGCTGACAATCAGGAATGTCCATGGACGGGGGGACCTGCTGTTCCCCACAAAGGGCCATGTGGGCCTCAGTCCCCAGCTCAGACCCTCCCATGGAGGTCAGGTCGCCCAGGATGGAACAAACAGGTTCCCTCCCACGTGGTCACGAGCCCACAGCTCAGGGGTGAGGACTGGGCAGCAGGAGTGGCCAGCAGGGCCCCTGTGGAGACCCTGGGGTGTGGGTGTGAGGAGGGGCAGCATGGGGGGAGGGAAGGGAGAGGGGAGCTGGTGCCCCCTCAGCTGGGACCAGCAGGGGGCGTGTCTGAGGCAGGTGCCCTGGGCTCATGTCAGTTCCCTCTTTAGCCCAAAGGCTGAGCAGTGGCCAGGGGTCTGTCTGTCTGTGCTCATGAGTCACCAAGCGACTTCGTTTCCATGGCCAGCGTGGCCAGCGTCGCCAGCGTGTGGGAGTGAATTAGTGACATTATATGCTCAGCTGTGCGAGGTTTCAAAACTTATACTTTTTTCAGGATACAAGTTGAAATCAGCTTTCTGACCAAATGTGCTTCATAAACCAAAGGCTTCCTGTTCCTGTCCTGACCCTGCTCCACACGCAATGGCCTTGGCCAGGTCAGAGAGCAATCCTGATCCAAACGGCTAGCAGCCTAGCCCGACACGGGATCTAAGCAGGACCTGACCCCATGTGCCTTTGACACATGACCCCGTGGTGTCAGCCCCCGAGGGAGCAGGGGAGTGTCCCCACCTCAGTCCACACACAGATCCTTGTTTTCCAGGGAAAGGCCGATGCCAACACCATGAAGATCTGAGGGCTGTTCACCACAACGCAGGGAAGACAGACACCTGAATAGAGAACAGAGGGCGGGGACAGGAGGGGTCAGGAGGCCTAGAGTGGGGGAGGGGGGGTCAGGGGGGGAGAGTAGGGCAGGGCGGGGGCTGACAGGTCAGGCTCTGAGGTCAGTCTCCTGCATTGGAGTCTTGACCCATCATCTCCGTCAGTGGGATTCTGGGAAAATCATTCACCTCCCAGGACGCTCCCTCCTCATTGGCTGGAGGAGAGGCTGGGCCCCAGCAGAGCAGGGTGTGGGCTCCTATGACGCTGAGTGAGGGGCCCAGGGACACACACCCCACCTGTCAGCCTCCAGGAAGCTCTCAGAAGCAGTCATGGTGATGAACCAGCTGCACAGGCAGGTGACATGCACCGTGGGGACACCAGGGGGCGCTGTGGGTCCTGGTTCTGGGGCCTTTAGAGGTCAGAGTCCCCTGGGCTGTGTCAAGTGCAAAGAGCAGGACTGAGCTCCTGTGAAGACCCTCCTGTTGGGCCAACCAGCTCTGAGCAATGAAACCCACAGCTGCCCTCTGCCCCAGGGGAGTCCCCGCAGGAGGCCCTGGGCTCAGGGCGGGGCCAGCAGCTGAGACAGACCCTGGCTGGGCCCAGACAACAGATTTGCATCCCTGCTCCTCCCTCCTGAGCTGCAGACATCGAGGAGTCCTGGTACAGGGTATCTAGTTCTTCTCATGTTGGGACTTTATGCCCATGGGCGCCATGAAGCTTTGTGCATAGTTTCTCTGTGAACTCAAGTTGTCACTTGTCTGAAATAAATGCCCAAGTGCATGGCTGCTGCGCGTGTGCCAACTGCAGCTTTAGTCTTTAAGAAGCTGCCAAACTCTTTCCAGAGTGTCTGTCCCATTTCACTTTCCCATCTGCTGTGCCCGAATCAGTCACTGGGGATGTGGTTTGCAAGGATTTTCTCTCTGTTACTTGCTGGGGTGGGGGGGAAAGGGAAGAGGTGTTCATCCTCTTTGGAAATATTTGCAAAACAAATGATATTTTGATGACATTCAATGTATTAATCTTTCCCTAAACAAATCATGCTTCTGGCAGCATCAAAAAATTCTTGCCTAGCCCTGGCCAGTTTGACACAGTGGACAGAGCATCGCCCTGTGGACTGAAGGGTCCCAGGTTTGATTCCCAGTCAGGGCACATGCCCGGGTTGTGGGCTTGATCCCCAGTAGGGGGCGCGCAGGAGGCAGCCAGTCAATGATTCTCTCATCATCGATGTTTCTATCTCTCTCTCTCCCTCTCCCTTCCTCTCTGAAATCAATTAAAAATATTTCTAAGAAATTCTTGCCTAGCCCTAGATGCCACAGATTTCCCCTGCTTTCTTCCTAAAACATAAAAAAAAAAAAAAAAATGGGCGGGGATTGCCTGAGAGAAACATGAGCAATCTCTGTATCTGAACCAGGAACTCCGGCCTCATTCACACCAGTGTGACCACTGTCCCTACAAGCTCCTGCTCCAATCACTCCCTGCCCCGAACCCCTGTGGGTGATCTCCTCACCAGAGAGGAGGCCCAGGACTCAGCCTAGGGTGTGTGCGCAGGTGCGGGGTCAGGGCTCAGCCCTGCCTCACTCAACACCACAGAGAGCTCAGGGGACCTTGTGAGTCGTGACCAGGCCATAGCTGAGCTCTTTTCTACTCAGCAGGGGTGTCTGACCAACAGCCCCCAGAAAAAAGGAAGTGGATTTGCATGTAGATCCCTGCCCCCTACCAGCAGATAAGAGAGACCCTGAGGCCCCATCCCCAGCTGTGACTCAAAGGCAGAACTCAGGGCAATCCTACCATGGCCTGGACCCTTGTCCTGCTCCCCCTCTTCTCTCTCTGCACAGGTGCTGCCCCCTGGCTCTGCCTGCAGGCTCAGCCCCCACAGGACCCTCAGCCGGTCCTGCTCCAAAGCCTGAGCTCAGCCTCAGGGTGGGACCCCCTGGAAATGGATCCCTTATCCTCAAGCCCCCCTCCTCTCCTCTCTTACAGGCCTCGTGGTCTCCTATGAGCTGACCCAGCCACCCTCTGTGTCAGTGACCCCGGGAGAGACGGTCAAGATCACGTGCTCTGGAGATTTACTAGGGAAAAAATATGCATCGTGGTTTCAGCAGAAGCCCGGCAAGGCCCCCGAGCTGATCATTTATAAGTACAGCGAGCGGCCCTCAGGGGTCCCTGACCGGTTCTCAGGCTCCAACTCAGGGAACACGGTCACCCTGACCATCAGTGGGGCCCGAGCCGAGGACGAGGCGGACTATCACTGTCAGTCATGGGACAGCAGTGGTAATGCTCACAGTGACACAGGCAGATGGGGAAGTGGGACAGAAACCCCATCCCCGTCTGTGTCACACAGTCCGCCAGCCCCAGGAGGACTGTAGGCAAAGCCATGAGCAGGTCTGGCCCAGGTCCCAGATCTCAGCTCCCCAGGCTGCCCCTCCTCCCGCCTCAGGCCGCTCTGCAGCGGGTGGGACAGAGCAGGTTCACTGGGACAGGACAGGGCTGCCCTGATGGTGTCTGGGCCTGGGTGTGAACTAGGGACAGAGGGCCTGGGTAGAAGAACAGGCAGAAGGCGATATCCATCCATGGCCATTGTCCCCGCATTTCTATACGGTGGTCACTGGGTCAATTCTTCACCCAATGACCCACCCTTGTCAAACCTGTCCCTGTCCCTGTCCCCATCCAGCAGCATGTCCTGGAGGCCCCTCTAGGTGCTACGCAGCTGCCAAAGCACCTGACTTATTACCTGGAAATCCCCCTTATGATGCCTTGATAACACATCACTCCTGCCCCCAAAGTTCTTAGGAGAAAACATCACATTGGAACTAAACGAGTTTGAAATCACAGACACCCGAGTTTCTCACTGTCCTTCATCCTCAGACAAACCAGACCCTCTCCAAGGGCACTGACTCTGCTCCCCAAATTCACCTCCTGTCACTGGTTCCACCTCCCCTCCTGATGGCAGCTCCAAGGTCCCCTCCAGAGAGGCCCCCTGCCTCTCAGCACACAGTGCCTGGGTGTCATTTGTGTCCTGTCTCTACTAATGACCTGAACACACCAACAGCTGCTCAACTATCCTATATAATAAAAGGCTAATATGCACATTGACCGAACAGTGGAACGACCAGTCGCTATGACACACACTGACCACCAGGGGGAAGATGCTCAATGCAGCAGCTGCCCCCTGGTGGTCAATGCACTCCAACAGGGGGAGTGCCGCTCAGCCAGAAACCAGGCTCACGGGCCTAAGCTGTCAGTCAGACATCCCCCGAGAGCTCCTGGACTGTGAGAGGATGTAGGCCGGGTTGAGGGATGTCCCCACACTCCCAAGTGCACGAATGTCATGCACCAGGCCTCTAGTTTCCCTGCAATTATGTTCATTGACTAATGGATTGATTTGTGTTCAATACTTCCCTCATTTGCCAGGAATTTTTAAATGCAAAACACACACACGATGCGCGGAGGCATGAACAGACAGGAGCCTGTGTTTCTCCTGTAACAATGAGTCTGGAGTCAGATGGTGGGTCTCCAGGTGTTCCCACATCCCCCAAGGTCCCAGATCTTCCCCACTTTCTGTCCCACTCCCCCTACGATGGGGCTTTACCTGCATTCCTGTTGTAGACAGACCTCAGGATGGCTACTGCTACTCCAGCACTCACACCTGCGTCCCAGAGGCCAGGCCCTGCTCACATCCAGGCTGCTTTTGTTCCTTCACAAGAGAAAAAGTTGGTGGAAAAGAAGACCAGCCGAGTAACACCCCCATGGGCCAGTGCTGGGTACTGAGGCTGCAACCAAGGAACATGCCCTTGAGCAAAATCAAATCTGTGAAACTTCAGTCCACCGGCCGATGCTCTATCCCCTGAGCTAGACCAGCCAGGTTCACTGCCATATGTTGACCTGCACCAGCGGCCAGCACCAGGGAGAGTCAGTCCTTAAGTCCTGTGTCCCCCAGTGTAACCCCAGAACCCACCACCCCAGGGATAGGAGCAGTGATGCCTCAGGGGGGCCTACCGCCCATCCTCCAAGAGCACCCTTTCCCAGTTCCTGGGCGACCTGAGCTTCTGATTCCTGGTCCTGAGACTGGCCGTGGCCATGGAGACAACAGCAACCCTCCCCTGGGACCAGCAGTTCAGGGATCAGGGCGTTTCCCCTGAGCAGGAGGCTCAGATCTCCACCTGGACAGAGGGCACCTGCACCCCCAGCAGCCAGAGAGCAGCGGCCACCAGGGGGCAGCACAGACCTCCGCCCGCCTCCTGGCTCCTGGGAGGGCCTGGCCTGAGGGGTTCTAACCTTCACAGGGATGACTCCCCCCCACCCTCCCACCTGCAGAGAGAGCAGGGGGTTCCTGCAGCACCGCCTCTGGCTCTGCTGGGACCTTCTGGCTGCATCTCTCCCCCCTGGTTCCTGTGGGATTCGCCTGTTTCTCCAGCTCAGGTCCAGGCCCCTCACTCCTCTCCAGCCCCTGCCCGCCCTGTTCCTGCGAAACCTCCAGCTGTCACACCTGCCTCAGCCCTGAGCCTCCCGGGCACCAGGCACACGGGGGACACGGAGGCCCAGCATCTCTGACCTGCCCCGAGCGCTCACCGAGCACAGACACATACAGCTCCTCAGTGGCTTCTAGAACCCCACGTGCCATTAGCCAGGTGGGCCCGTGTTCCGGTTCTGATGCGCACACACCGGGCCTGGGGCGGCCCCTGCACACACCTCAGGCTCACGCCCTCACCTCTCCAGGGACCGTCTCTCCCGGGCTCACACCTGCAGACAGGCCTCCCCTCTGAGCTCTGCTGGGGCCAGGCCAGCACAGGCCCAAGGCCAGCAACCATCTAAGTGGAAATGTCCCCACCACAGGATGGTTCCAGAAGAACCCAGAATCCCCTGGGCGAGGTCAGGGCTGCAGGATCTGCCTCTCCCTCCCTGAGTCCCTGGGCAGAGCCCTTCTCAGAAGCCACCAGCTCCCAGCAGCCCCTGGGCCTGGCTGATTTGCATGCCCCCCAGCTGTGACCAAGTGGATAAGAGAGGCCTGGGAGGAGCCCTGCAGCCTGGGCCTCAGGGAGCAGAGTCAGGGCGCCCACCATGGCCTGGACCCCTCTCCTCCTCGGCCTCCTGGCTCACTGCACAGGTGCTGCCCGGCTCTCACCCTCCCCGCCCAGCCCCAGGGCCTGCACCCGCCTGGCTGCCTCTGAGCTCAGGGCGCTGCCTGTGGGGCAGGAGGCTCAGGCCCTGCTGCTGGCTCAGGGCTGGGGGCGGCGCCCCCTGTGCTCACGGGCTCGGAGGGTCCTGCGGGCTCCCCTGCAGCAGGAAGAGGGGGCTCAGTGCTCAGAGGCTCCATCCCCGGGAGCCCCAGGCCACCTGGGCTGAGGGGGGTGAGAGGGTGCCTGGGGCCTGGGAACCCCTGGAACTCAGGCGGGCAGGGTGGCAGGGGGTGCCTGGGAAGGGGCTCTCACGCTCCTGCCTCCTCTTCCTCCTGCAGCCTCTGTGGCCTCCTATGAGCTGACGCAGCCGCCCTCGGTGTCGGTGAACCTGGGACAGACGGCCAGGCTCACGTGTGGGGGAAACAGCATTGGAGGGAAAAGTGTCCACTGGTACCAGCAGAAGCCCGGCCAGGCCCCCGTGCTGGTCATCTATGGTGATAGCAACCGGCCCTCAGGGATCCCGGACCGATTCTCAGGCACCAACTCGGGGAACACGGCCACCCTGACCATCAGCGGGGCCCAGGCCCAGGACGAGGCCGACTATTACTGTCAGGTGTGGGACAGCAGTGATGATGCTCACAGTGACTCAGGCGGATGGGGAAGTGGGACAGAAACCTCCCTGTGTCACCCGCTCCTCCAGCCCCGAGGGCTGCAGACCGAGCCCTGAGCACGGCTGCCCGTCTGTGTGGAGCGAGAGCAGGGGCAGCTTCGGGCGCCTGTGGACGATCCCACATGGAGCCCTGTCAGCTATGGGTCCTGTCCGGGAGCAGGAGGCCCATGAGGAGTGTGGGTGCATCGGGACGGCCCCCGGGAGGGGCCTGGACACCGTGAGCGGGAACGTCTGTAACAGCAGCCACACCGGCTCCACAGTGACCCCTCCATGTTCAGTAGAAGCTCAGTTTACAGGGAACCTGGGCTCCCAGACATTTATCACCCGTCAGTGTCCTGACGACAATGGGCCTTTTCATGTTTAAAATAAAAGTTGGTGGGCCTCGCTGGTGTTGCTCAGTGGATAGAGCATCGGCCTGCAGACCAATGGGTCTCGGGTTTAATTCTCATCAAGGGCTCCTGCCCAGGTTGCAGTCTCCATCCCCATTAGGGGGCCATGCATTAAGCAGCCAGTCAATGATTGTCTCCCATCATTGATGTTTCTCTCTCTCTCTCCCTCCCCTTCCTCTCTGAAATCAATAAAAATATATTTTAAAAATAATGATAAATAAATAAATAAATGCTGCTGTCAGTACCCTTCTTGGTGGGAAGGTCATTTCCATGAACCTCCCTGAGGCAGGACGCTGTGCTGTGCGCAGGGATCTGGAGGGGAGGCTGACAATCAGGAATGTCCATGGACGGGGGGACCTGCTGTTCCCCACAAAGGGCCATGTGGGCCTCAGTCCCCAGCTCAGACCCTTCCGTGGAGGTCAGGTCGCCCAGGACGGAACTAACAGGCTCCCTCCCACGTGGTCACGAGCCCACAGCTCAGGGGTGAGGACTGGGCAGCAGGAGTGGCCAGCAGGGCCTCTGGGGAGACCCTGAGGTGTGGGTGTGAGGAGGGGCAGCATCCGGGGGGAGGGAGAGGGGAGCTGGTGCCCCCTCAGCTGGAGCAGCAGGGGGCGTGTCTGAGGCAGGTGCCCTGGGCTCATGTCAGTTCCCTCTTTAGCCCAAAGGCTGAGCAGTGGCCAGGGGTCTGTCTGTCTGTGCTCATGAGTCACCAAGCGCCTCCCACTTCGTTTCCATGCCAGCGTCGCCAGCGTGGGGGAGTGAACCATTTCCTCGCATCCTCAGCAGGACAGGTGGACAACCAGCACATCCATCAGGGATGCTGGGTGGAACCTGCTTTCTGACCAAATGTGCTTCATAAACCAAAGGCTTCCTGTTCCTGTCCTGACCCTGCTCCACACGCAATGGCCTTGGCCAGGTCAGAAGAGCAATCCTGATCCAAACGGCTAGCAGCCTAGCCCGACACGGGATCTAAGCAGGACCTGACCCCATGTGCCTTTCACACATGACCCCGTGGTGTCAGCCCCAGAGGGAGCAGGGGAGTGTCCCCACCTCAGTCCACACACAGATCCTTGTTTTCCAGGGAAAGGCCGGTGCCAACACCATGAAGATCTGAGCGCTGTTCACCACAACGCAGGGAGGACAGACACCTGAATAGAGGAAAGAGGGCGGGGACAGGAGGGGTCAGGAGGTCTAGAGTGGTGGAGGGGGGACCTGGAGGGCAGAGTGAGGGCAGGGAGGGGGCTGAAGGTCTGGCTCAGAGGTCAGTCTCCTGCACTGGAGTCTGGACCCATCAGCTCTGTCTGGTGGATTCTGGGAAAATCACTAACCTCCATGGATGCTCCCTCCTCATTGGCTGGAGGAGAGGCTGGGCCCCAGCAGAGGACGGTGTGGGCTCCTGTGACGCTGAGTGAGGGGCCCAGGGACACACCCCCCACCTGTCAGCCTCCAGGAAGCTCTCAGAAGCAGTCATGGTGATGAACCAGCTGCACAGGCAGGTGACATGCACCCTGGGGACACCAGGGGGCGCTGTGGGTCCTGGTTGGAGGCCTTTAGAGGTCAGAGTCCCCTGGGCTGTGTCAAGTGCAAAGAGCAGGACTGAGCTCCTGTGAAGACCCTTCTGTTGGGCCAACCAGCTCTGAGCAATGAAACCCACAGCTGCCCTCTGCCCCAGGGGAGTCCCCGCAGGAGGCCCTGGGCTCAGGGCGGGGCCAGCAGCTGAGACAGACCCTGGCTGGGCCCAGACAACAGATTTGCATCCCTGCTCCGCCCTCCTGAGCTGCAGGCAGAGAGGATAAGACAGGAGCTGGCAGGGCCAGTGCCAGCTGGGCAGCCGCAGGCAGCGCTCAGGACCCTCCCACCATGGCCTGGCTTCCCTTCTACCTCTTGCCCCTCGTCGTCTCCACAGGTCAGAGCGGCCACAGCACCTGGGGCCCTGCCCCCGGTTCTCCCTCCAAGCTCAGTCCCAGGGGCGCCTGCTCATCGGGGTGCAGTGGGCATCGCTCTTGTGTTTTCTGTCTGCAGGTCTCTGTGCTGATCCTGTGCTCACCCAGCCCCCATCTGCCTCTGCCGCCCCGGGGGCCTCGGCCAAGCTCACCTGCACCCTGAGCCGGGAGCACAGCAGCTTTAGTGTTCGCTGGTATCAGCAGAGACCAGGACAGGCCCCTCGGTTCATCATGAGACTTATGAGTGATGGAAGCCACACCAAGGGGGACGGGATCCCCGATCGCTTCTCGGGCTCCAGCTCCGGGGCCGACCGCTACTTAACCATCTCCAGCCTCCAGTCTGAGGACGAGGCTGAGTACATCTGTGGAGTGGCCTATAACACTGATGGCAAATTCGCGGGGTTCCACAGTGACACAGAGAAAGGGGAAGTGGGGCTGAAACCTCCCTCCCTCTGTCTGCTCCGCCCGGGGACTCGGGGGACCTGCTGCCTGTCCCCTTCCTGGGTGCTGAGATGCTGACTCTTTCCTGTCAAAACCCATCACCCTCCCCCCTGCTCCCCAAGGTGCCACGGGGAGAGGCAAATGGGGGCCATGACTGGGGTCCTTATCTGACACCTACATTCTTATCCCCCCACTGCTGTGGGCAGGAGCTGGGACAGACCACACCAGACCCCGCAGACCATACCCTGAGGGCGGGGCTGGGCTGACCACGTCCCCAGGAGCCACCGGGCCTGGGCTCCCATCCGGGGCTCTGCTCAGGGAAGGAACAGAGGCCTTGGGCTGCAGGGGTGACCTTGGATTTCCTCTGTTGCCTCCGCTGCTCCGTGGAGGGAAGCAGGGATCTGGCAGGACGGGGCTGAGCAGGAAGTGTCTGGTCCTCAGGAGGCAGGACAGAGCCCTGAGCTCATGGGGGGCGCAGTGCTGAGCCAGGAGGGAGGCGGGGCCTGTGAGGAGGTCTGAGCAGGACCAGCCTGGAGCAGGGCCTGGCTCCTCCCGCTGGGCCAGGGCCTCTGCTTGTGGTGCCAGGACAGGCTCCCCCTCTGCCCAGGCTTTTGAGCAACAGTGCAGGACCCCGGCCTCTGAGGAGGGACAGGGAGCAGGAGGACCAGGAGGAGATGGATCATGGCTGACCCCCCGGTGACCTCTGTCAGCACAGATGGCTGGAGCCACAGGGTCCCATGGCCACCCCACCCCCTCCCTGTGAAGGGCTGCTCTCTAAAGGGCTTTGGTGACTTTGTCCCAAATGAGGCTCCACGGGTCCCACTGCAGGACGGGTCCCCACCGCTCACACCACAGGGAGGCGGGGAGGAGGACGGTCAGGGATTCCATGTGAACCCCAGTGTGAACCACACTCACCAGGGGCCTCCCCGGGCCTGGCTGCCCATAACGTGGGAGTCAGCAGTGGCCTCGATGGACAGACAGAGGGACACCCTGTGCGAGTGAGGACGGCGAGGGAAGGGGCAGAGGCAGATGTCCCTGCTGTGCTGAGAGGGCCAGCAGCCTGATAGGGCGCCGCCTGCACACGTCCCAGGTCACAGGGGGTAAGGGGTCCAGGAGAGTCTGTCAGGACCCTCTGCTGTGGCCACGGGGTGACAGGGTCAGGGTCTCAGGGGCCTCATGTCAGCCCTGATGGGAAACGGACGGATGATCCCTGTGAAGAACTGACCCCTTCTTTGTCTGTGTCTTACCTGTGGCTTTGGCTTCAAAAGGGCCAGGTGACTGTGAGCCCAGAAAGTCAAGTTTGCATCAAAAGTTCCAGTGTGGCATCAATTACACTCAATAAAGCTGTTTCACAAAAGAAAAAAAGCCCAACCAGCGTGACACCATGGTTGAGGGTGGACCTTGGAACCAGGAGGTCAGAGTTTGATGCTCCTCAAGGGCACAGGCCCAGGTTCCAAGCTCAAACCCCAATCCGGGGTGTGCAGAAGGCAGCTGATCCATGATTCTGTCTCAGAATTGATGTTTCTATCTTTCTCTCTCCCACTGCCTTCTTCTCTGAAATCAATAAATATATATTAAATAAATAAACAAACAAACAAAATAAATGCTTGAGTGGCAGGTGGCCTTTGGAGAGTCTCTAGAACTGTGGTTCTCAACCTTCCTAATGCTGCGACCCTTTCATACAGCTCCTCATGTTGTGGTGAACCCCAACCATAAAATTATTTTCATTGCTACTTCATAACTGTACTTCTACTGTTATGAATTGTCATGTAAATATCTGATAGGCAGGATGTATTTTCATTGTTACAAATGGAACATAATTAAAGCACAGTGATTAATGAAAAAACAATGTGTAATTATAGATGTGTTTTCCGATGGTCTTAGGCGACCCCTGTGAAAGGGTTTTTTGACCCCCAAAGGGGTCACGACCCACAGGTTGAGAACCGCTGCTCTAGAAGCAGCAGCTGAAGCAGGTGACAACCTGCCCAGGAGGTGACATGGAGCTGATGTGGCTGAGAGTGACAGGGAGGCGGGGCCAGAGTGAGAGCGGGCTGAGGAGGGCCCTCCCCTCATTCATATTCTCTCTCTCTCTTTCTCTCTCTCTCTCACTCTCTGGTTACTTTCCATTTAATTCCTCCGTTTGTCTCTACCTTACGCTCTTTGCTGTTGCTTGTCATTAACTCTTCCTTTCATTTCCCTCTTTTCCTCTTCAGAGCGTGTATGTGAGTGTTTGGTTCTATGGGATGTTATCCCTCGTGTAGCTTCGTGGATCCACACCAGCATGAAGACACAACCTTCTCTCCCCACTAGGGCCTCCCACATTTTACTTTTATAACAACACCCACCGCCCCCTTCACGGTGCCCTTCCCTGCCCTCAGCTCATGGCTCCACTAGGTGCTTGTTCATGTCTAAAGGTCTCCATTTCAGAAATGGCCTCTAGATTTGAGATAGAATCCGTAGTGTGTAGCCTCTGAGATGGGATTTTCACCCCTAACCCCCTGCAGGTTCCTCCCACCTGGTGTTGCGTTGAGTTCCTTCCTGTTCACGGCCGAGTCGGATTCCATGGTCCTGGTGGACCAGAGTCTGTGGACGCTCCACCCGGCAAGGGCATCGCATGTTCTCTGGGCACGTCATGCCCACGGGTGCCGGGAACATCATCCTGTCCTTTCCTGTGAACATATGTTGTCGCTTCTCTGAAATCAATGCCCCAGTGCTCCTTGGGGTTGTGCGGCAGTGACAAGTGTAGCACTTCCAGCCACTGCCCACCCTTTCCCGACTGTCGGCACCATTTCCCACGGGCAGCAGCCACGCGTGAATGACCCCGGTTCTCCCAACCTCC
>NC_081858.1:27278476-27300976 GCF_963259705.1 Myotis daubentonii
GGCCTTTAGAGGTCAGAGTCCCCTGGGCTGTGTCAAGTGCAAAGAGCAGGACTGAGCTCCTGTGAAGACCCTTCTGTTGGGCCAACCAGCTCTTAGCAATGAAACCCACAGCTGCCCTCTGCCCCAGGGGAGTCCCCGCAGGAGGCCCTGGGCTCAGGGCGGGGCCAGCAGCTGAGACAGACCCTGGCTGGGCCCAGACAACAGATTTGCATCCCTGCTCCTCCCTCCTGAGCTGCAGGCAGAGAGGATAAGACAGGAGCTGGCAGGGCCAGTGCCAGCTGGGCAGCCGCAGGCAGCGCTCAGGACCCTCCCACCATGGCCTGGCTTCCCTTCTACCTCTTGCCCCTCGTCGTCTCCACAGGTCAGAGCGGCCACAGCACCTGGGGCCCTGCCCCCGGTTCTCCCTCCAAGCTCAGTCCCAGGGGCGCCTGCTCATCGGGGTGCAGTGGGCATCGCTCTTGTGTTTTCTGTCTGCAGGTCTCTGTGCTGATCCTGTGCTCACCCAGCCCCCATCTGCCTCTGCCGCCCCGGGGGCCTCGGCCAAGCTCACCTGCACCCTGAGCTGGGAGCACAGGGGCTATGACTATGTTAGGTGGTTTCAACAGAGAGCAGGACAGGCCCCTCGGTTCCTCATGTACAGTCTCAGCAACGGAAGCCACACCAAGGCGGACGGGATCCCTGATCGCTTCTCGGGCTCCAGCTCCGGGGCCGACCGCTACTTAACCATCTCCAACCTCCAGTCTGAGGACGAGGCTGAGTACATCTGTGGATTGGGCTTTAACATTGATGGCAAATTCGCGGGGTTCCACAGTGACACAGAGGAAGGGGAAGTGGTGCTGAAACCTCCCTCCCTCTGTCTGCTCCTCCCGGGGACTCGGGGGACCTGCTGCCTGTCCCCCTCCTGGGTGCTGAGATGCTGACTCTTTCCTGTCAAAACCCATCACCCTCCCCCCTGCTCCCCAAGGCGCCACGGGGAAAAGCAAATGGGGGTCATGATTGGGGTCCTTGTGCCGACACTTACATTCTGATCCCACCTCACCTGTGGGCAGGAGCTGGGACAGACCACACCAGACCCTGCAGACCATACCCTGAGGGCGGGCGGGGCTGACCACGTCCCCAGGGCTCCGGTCCACGGCTCTGCTCAGGGAAGGAACAGAGGCCTTGGGCTGCAGGGGTGACCTTGGACGTCATCTGTTGCCTCCGCTGCTCCATGGAGGGAAGCAGGGCCCTCGCAGGACGGGGCTGAGCAGGAAGCGTCTGGTCCTCAGGAAGCAGGACATGGCCCTGACCCCGTGGGGGGTGCAGCGTGGGGCCCAGGAGGGAGGCGGGGCTTGTGAGGAGGTCTGAGCAGGACCAGCCTGGAGCAGGGCCTGGCTCCTCCCGCTGCACCAGGGTGTCTGCTTGTGGGGCCAGGACAGGCTCCCCCTCTGCCCAGGCCTTTGAGAGACGGGGCAGGACCCCAGCCACTTAGGAGAGACAGGGAGCAGGAGGAGCAGGAGGGGATGGAATAGGGCTGAACCTGCAGTGACCTCTGTCAGCCGGTGGCTGGAGCCACAGGTTCCGAGAGCCACTCCCACCCCCTCCCTGTGAAGGGCTGTTCTCTAAAGGGCTTCGGTGACTTTGTCCCTAACAAGGCCCCACGGGTCCCTCTGCAGGGCAGGTGCGGGGAGAAGGCCCAGGTTCAATGCGAATCCCAGTGTGGACCACACTCACCCAGGGCCTCCCGGGGCCTGGCTGCCCATAACGTGGGAGTCAGCAGTGGCCTTGATGGACAGACAGAGGGACACCCTGTGCGAGTGAGGACGGTGAGGGAAGGGGCAGAGGCAGATGTCCCTGCTGTGCTGAGACGGGCACCAGCCTGATAGGGTGCCGCCTGCACACGTCCCGGGTCACAGGGCGACAAGGGGCCCTGGAGAGGCCGTGGGGACCCTCTGCTGTGGCCACGGGGTGACAGGGTCAGGGTCTCAGGGGCATCATGCCAGCCCTGGTGAGAAAGGGACAGATGATCCCTGTGAAGAACTGACCCCTTCTTTGTCTGTGTCTTACCTGTGGCTTTGGCTTCAGAGGGGCCAGGTGACTGTGAGCCCAGAAAGTCAAGTTTGCATCAAAAGTTCCAGTGTGGCATCAATTACACTCAATAAAGCTGTTTCACAAAAGAAAAACAGTCAAAGAGGCGTGGCTCAGTGGTTGAGCATTGACCTATAAACCAGGAGGTCAGGGTTTGATACCCACCAAGGGCACTTGCCCAGGTTGTGGGCTTGAACCCTGGTAGGGGGCGTGCAGGAGGCAGCTGATCAATGATTCTCTCTCACCATTGATGTTTCTATCTTTCTCTCACTGCCTTCTTCTTTGAAATCCATAAATATATATATATTAAATAAATAAATAAACAAAGAAACAAAATGAATGCTTGAGTGGCAGGTGGCCTTCGGACAGTCTCTACAAGAAGCAACTGAAGCAGGTGACAACCTGCCCAGGAGGTGACATGGAGCTGATGTGGCTGAGAGTGACAGGGAGGCAGGGCCAGAGTAGAGCGACCTGAGGAGGGCCCTCCCCTCAGGTGTTCTCTCTCTCTCTCTCTCTCTCTCTCTCTCTCTCTCTCTCTCTCTCTCTCTCCCTGGTTACTTTCCATTTAATTCTTCCGTTGGTCTCTACCTTATGCTCTTTGCTGTTGCTTGTCATTAACTCTTCCTTTCATTTCCCTCTTTTCCTCTTCAGAGCGTGTATGTGAGTGTTTGGTTCTATGGGATGTTGCCCCACGTGTAGCTTCGTGGATCCACACCAGCATGAAGACACAACCTCCTCTCCCCACTAGGGCCTCCCACATTTTACTTTTATAACAACACCCACCTGTCCCTTCAGGGGGCCCTTCCCTGCCCTCAGCTCAGGCTCCACTAGTTGCTTCTTCATGTCTAAAGGTCTTCATTTCTGAAATGGCCTCTAGATTTGAGATAGAATCCGTAGTGTGTAGCCTCTGAGATGGCATTTTCACCCCTAACCCCCTGCAGGTTCCTCCCACCTGGTGTTGCGTTGAGTTCCTTCCTGTTCGCGGCCGAGTCAGATTCCACGGTCCTGGTGGACCAGAGTCTGTGGACGCTCCACCCGGCACGGGCATCGCATGTTCTCTGGGCACGTCATGCCCACGGGTGCCGGGAACATCATCCTGTCCTTTCCTGGGAACATATGTTGTCGCTTCTCTGAAATCAATGCCCCAGTGCTCCTTGGGGTTGTGCAGCAGTGACAAGTGTAGCACTTCCAGCCACTGCCCACCCTTTCCCGACTGTCGGCACCATTTCCCACGGGCAGCAGCCACGCGTGAATGACCCCGGTTCTCCCAACCTCGCTGCAGTGGGGGGCACCCCTTCTTTCACTTCAGCCAACCTGAGACACGGGAACTGATATCTCAGGGGATTTTCAGCACCGTCTCCCTCAGCACCACGGAGAGCTCCGGGCACTGGCACAGGCTGGAGGGAGGCTCCTATTTGAACTCCATCAGCCCAGCTGTGCCCTGAGCAGCTGGAGCCAGTCCAGGAGGCCCGCAGGGAGGAGGAGATTTGCATGAGGAGCCCCTTGCAGAGCATAAGAGCCGCCCAGAGGTCCCCTGCCCAGCTGCGGGCTCAGAGGCTGAACCTGGGGTGTCTCCGCCATGGCCTGGACCCCTCTCCTGCTCCCCCTGCTCACTCTCTGCACAGGTGCTGCCCCCAGGACCTGAGCTGGACCTGCTCCAACCCTGAGCTCTTCCAGGCACAGCCTCTGGGTGGAACCTCCTGGTAATGGAACCTTATCCTCAAGCCCCCTCTCCTCTTTTACAGGCTCTGTGGCCTCCTATGAGCTGACCCAGTCGGGCTCTTTGTCAGTGGCCCCGGGAGGGAGGGCCAGCATCACCTGCACTGGAGATTTACTGGATAAAAAATATACTTCCTGGCACCAGCAGAAGCCCGGCCAGGCCCCTGTGGCGGTCATTTACAAGGATAGCGAGCGGCCCTCAGGGATCCCTGCCCGATTCTCAGGCTCCAGCTCCGGGAAGACACACACCCTGACCATCAGCGGGGTCCTGGCCGAGGACGAGGCTGACTATTACTGTCAGTCATGGGACAGCAGTGGTAATGCTCACAGTGACACAGGCAGATGGGGAAGTGGGACAAAAACCTGTCCCCATCTGGGTCACATGCCCCGCAAGCCCCAGGAGGACTGTAGGCAAAGCCATGAGCAGGCCTGGCCCAGGTCCCAGATCTCAGCTCCCCAGGCTGCCCCTCCTCCCGCCTCAGGCCGCTCTGCAGGGGGTGGCACAGAGCAGGTTCACTGGGACAGGACAGGACTGCCCTGATGGTGCCTGGGCCTGGGTGTGAGTGGGAGACAGAGGGCCTGGGTGGAGGACACACAGCCGGAGACACACAGACAGTGGTAACGACCCTGCTTATCCTCCCATGGTAACGGAGCCTCTCATGGGTCCCATGTCCGAGTGTCTCCCCATCTCCCAGCCCATCTGAGCTCATGAAGCCCCAGGACCTGGCAGCCTGGGTTCTGAACAACCAAACCCGAGCTGTGGGCACTGAGGAGTCCCCCCAGGTCCCTGCTCAGGGCTGACCCACCTCACAGCCCCGCTGGGACCTGGCAGCTCACAGCTGCACCCTCCCCGGGAAGGGCTGCCTCCCCCAAGGCCATGCCCCTCTCAGAGTGAGGCTCAGCCCTAGCACCTGCCTGAGGCCAGGGTCCCGAGTCTCCGCCTCAGTTCAAGAAGCCCTCCCCACTGATCCTCGGTTGTCACCAATGCAGGTCACCTGGTCTGGCCTCTCACGTTTCCTCCCAGAGGGCTCACCCCAAAGCCCCGCTGCAGGCGAGTCTCCCTCTCCCAGGGCGCCAGGGGGACGGCAATTATCCCTGAGATCTCAGCACCACCTGTGAGAGCAGCTTCCACAGCCAGAAAGAGCCATCAGGGATCCCAGAGACCAGGGGCAGAGCTCACACCCACAGTCAGAGGCCGTGCGTCCTCAGTCAGAGAGGACAGGCTCCTCATCAGGCGCCAGGCTGACCAGAGAGAGGAGTGTCCTCCGTGCTGGGCCATGAGCACAAGGCTGCACGCTGCTCACGCCCCACCCCAGGAAGTGTCAGCCAAGTTGGCTAAGGATCAAAGAGTTTCCATTAACCTCACTGAATCCAGGGTAATTCAAACAGCAAACACATTACAAGTACATACAGATATTATATATATATATACAAGTATATTTCACTAAACACAGAAATACTCACCAAGTCTGGTGTCACATCAAAATATGAGCCATAATAAGCAAAAATAAAAAATCAATCCATCACCCCTGGCCAAGAAATTTCACACAAGATGGACATTGTAGACAAGAACTTCAAAAATCCACATTCCATTTGTTCAGGAGGGAAAAGAGGACTGAACATGGTATTGCAGATGAAAAAGACAAAAAAACAGCACCCAACTCAATGGGTAGAAATGAAAACTACAGAGTCTGAGGTAAAATCACACTTGATGGGTGGACAGAAGATGGATCAACGGAAAGGAGAAGATTAGTCAGTTGGTGACATGGAAGAGAATCTATAGACAAGAGATCAAACCACCGACAGAACAAGACACTGAAATCACTGACACAAACCTCCGTGTGCTGCAGGACAACGTCAAGGAGCCTAATGTTCATGTAATTTGTGTCACACACTCACACACACACTCACACACACACACACACACACACTCACACACACACTCACACACACACAAACACACACACACACACACAAACACACACACTCAGACACACACACACTCACACACACACACACTCACACACACACACCACACACACTCAGACACACACACTCACACACTCTCACACACACTCACACACACTCACACACACACACTCACACACACTCACACACACAGGAAACATCAGCACAAACATGATCCAATTCCTTAAAACCAGCACAGAAGAGAAACCCTCACAGCGTCAGGAGAAGCACACATTCCACAGAGAGGAACCTAGAGATCCCAGCAGGTCTCTCTTTGAAACCAGCACAAACGAGGAGAGAGTGAAGCAATGCGCTGCAAAAACTAAAAGTAAAAACAAAACCACAACAAGCTGATCACTTCCATGTCTCTGCCCAGTGAAACTGTCTTTCAAACAAGAAGGGGAAGTAAAACTCTCTCAGACACCGACACTGAGAGAAATGATCCCGGCAGACTCAGGTCACGGTGCTGTTTGACCTGCACCAGCGGCCAGCACCACTGAGAGTCAGTCCTTAAGTCCTGTGTCCCCCAGTCCAACCCCAGAACCCGCCACCCAGGGATATCAGCAGTGATGCTGCAGGGGGGCCGACCCCCCATCCTCCAAATGCTCCCCTTCCCAGTTCCTGGGCGACCTGGGCCTCTGGTGCCTGGTCCTGAGACCGGCCGTGGCCATGGAGACAACAGCAACCCTCCCCTGGGACCAGCAGTTCAGGGATCAGGGCGTTTCCCCTGAGCAGGAGGCTCAGATCTCCACCTGGACAGAGGGCACCTGCACCCCCAGCAGCCAGAGAGCAGCGGCCACCAGGGGGCAGCACAGACCTCCGCCCGCCTCCTGGCCCCTGGGAGGGCCTGGCCTGAGGGGTTCTAACCTTCACAGGGATGACTCCCCCCACCCTCCCACCTGCAGAGAGAGCAGGGGGTTCCTGCAGCACCGCCTCTGGCTCTGCTGGGACCTTCTGGCTGCATCTCTCCCCGCTGGTTCCGGTGGGATTCGCCTGTTTCTCCAGCTCAGGTCCAGGCCCCTCACTCCTCTCCAGCCACTGCCCGCCCTGTTCCTGCGAAACCTCCAGCTGTCACACCTGCCTCAGCCCTGAGCCTCCTGGGCACCAGGCACACGGGGGACACGGAGGCCCAGCATCTCTGACCTGCCCCGAGCGCTCACCGAGCACAGACACGTACAGCTCCTCAGTGGCTTCTAGAACCCCACGTGCCATTAGCCAGGTGGGCCCGTGTTCCGGTTCTGATGCGCACACACTGGGCCTGGGGCGGCCCCTGCCCGGACCTCAGGCTCACGCCCTCACCTCTCCAGGGACCGTCTCTCCCGGGCTCACACCTGCAGACAGGCCTCCCCTCTGAACTCTGCTGGGGCCAGGCCAGCGCAGGCCCAAGGCCAGGATCCATCTAAGTGGAGATGTCCGCCCCACACAATGGTTACAGAATAATCCAGAATCCCCTGGGCCAGGGCAGGGCCCAAGGGGCTGCCCCTCCCTCCCTGTGTCCCTGGGCTGAGCCCTTCTCAGAAGCCACCAGCTCCCAGCAGCCCCTGGGCCTGGCTGATTTGCATGCCCCCCAGCTGTGTCCAAGGGGATAAGAGAGGCCTGGGAGGAGCCCTGCAGCCTGGGCCTCAGGGAGCAGAGTCAGGGCGCCCACCATGGCCTGGACCCCTCTCCTGCTCGGCCTCCTGGCTCACTGCACAGGTGCTGCCCGGCTCACACCCTCCCCGCCCTGGGGCCTGCACCCGCCTGGCTGCCTCTGAGCTCAGGGCGCTGCCCCTGGGGCAGGAGGCTCAGGCCCTGCTGCTGGCTCAGGGCTGGGGGCGGCGCCCCCTGTGCTCACGGGCTCCGAGGGCATGAGGGCTCCCCTGCAGCAGGAAGGGGGGCTCAGTGCTCAGAGGCTCCATCCCCGGGAGCCCCAGGCCACCTGGACTGAGGGGGGTGAGAGGGCGCCTGGGGCCTAGGAACCCCTGGAGCTCAGGCGGGCGGGGTAGCAGGGGGTGCCTGGGAAGGGGCTCTCACCCTCCTGCCTCCTCTTCCTCCTGCAGCCTCTGTGGCCTCCTATGAGCTGACGCAGCCGCCCTCGGTGTCGGTGAACCCGGGACAGACGGCCAGGCTCACGTGTGGGGGAAACAGCATTGGAGGGAAAAGTGTCCACTGGTACCAGCAGAAGCCCGGCCAGGCCCCCGTGCTGGTCATCTATAATGATAACAACCGGCCCTCAGGGATCCCTGACCGATTCTCAGGCACCAACTCGGGGAACACGGCCGCCCTGACCATCAGCGGGGCCCAGGCCCAGGACGAGGCCGACTATTACTGTCAGGTGTGGGACAGCAGTGATGATGCTCACAGTGACTCAGGCGGATGGGGAAGTGGGACAGAAACCTCCCTGTGTCACCCGCTCCTCCAGCCCCGAGGGCTACAGACCGAGCCCTGAGCACGGCTGCCCGTCTGTGTGGAGCGAGAGCAGGGGCAGCTTCGGGCGCCTGTGGACGATCCCACATGGAGCCCTGTCAGCCGTGGGTCCTGTCCGGGAGCAGGAGGCCCATGAGGAGTGTGGGTGCATCGGGACGGCCCCCGGGAGGGTCCTGGACACCGTGAGCGGGAACGTCTGTAATAGCAGCCACATCAGCTCCACAGTGACCCCTCCATGTTCAGTAGAAGCTCAGTTTACAGGGAACCTGGGCTCCCAGACATTTATCACCCGTCAGTGTCCTGACGACAATGGGCCTTTTCATGTTTAAAATAAACGATGCTGGGCCTCGCTGGTGTGGCTCAGTGCATAGAGCATCGGCCTGCAGACTGATGGGTCCCAAGGTCAATTGTGGTCAAGGGCACATCATGCCTTGGTTGTGGGTTCTATACCCAGTAAGGAGCTTGGGGGAGGCAGCCAATTAATGATTGTCTCTCATCATTGATTGTTCTATCTCTCTTTTGCTCTGCCTTCCTCTCTGAAATCAATAAAAATATATTTAAAAATAATCCTATATAACAGAAGGCTAATATGCAAATCGACCAAATGGTGGAATGACCAGTTGCTATGATGCACACTGACCACCAGAGGGCAGACGCTTACCCTTAATGCAGGAGCTGCCCCTGGTGGTCAGTGTACTCCCACAGGGGGAGCTCTGCTCAGCCTGAAGCCGGGCTCATGGCTGGCTCCACAAGGGGAGTGGGCCTAAGCCATCAGTCAGATATCCCCCAGGGCTCCCAGACTGCAAGCAGGTGTAGGCCGGGCTCAGAGGCACACATCCCACCCAGTGCATGATTTTCATACACTGGGCCTCTAGTAATAAAAAAATAAATGTTGCTGGGAGTGCCCTTCTCCATGAACCTCCCTGAGGCAGGACGCTGTGCTGTGCGCAGGGATCTGGAGGGCAGGCTGACAATCAGGAATGTCCATGGACGGGGGGACCTGCTGTTCCCCACAAAGGGCCATGTGGGCCTCAGTCCCCAGCTCAGACCCTTCCGTGGAGGTCAGGTCGCCCAGGATGGAACTAACAGGTTCCCTCCCACGTGGTCATGAGCCCACAGCTCAGGGGTGAGGACTGGGCAGCAGGAGTGGCCAGCAGGGCCCCTGTGGAGACCCTGAGGTGTGGGTGAGGGGCAGCATGGGGGGGGGTAGGGAGAGGGGAGCTGGTGCCCCCTCAGCTGGGACCAGCAGGGGGCGTGTCTGAGGCAGGTGCCCTGGGCTCATGTCAGTTCCCTCTTTAGACCAAATGCTGAGCAGTGGCCAGGGGTCTGTCTGTCTGTGCTCATGAGTCACCAAGCGCTTCCCACTTCGGTTCCATGGCCAGCGTCGCCAGCGTGAGGGAGTGAACCATGTCAACGCATCCTCAGCAGGACAGGTGGACAACCAGCACATCCATCAGGGATGCTGGGTGGAACCTGCTTTCTGACCAAATGTGCTTCATAAACCAAAGGCTTCCTGTTCCTGTCCTGACCCTGCTCCACGCTCAATGGCCTTGGCCAGGTCAGAGAGCAATCCTGATCCAAACCGCTAGCAGCCTAGCCCGACACGGGATCTAAGCAGGACCGGACCCCATGTGCCTTTGACACATGACCCCGTGGTGTCAGCCCCCGAGGGAGCAGGGGAGTGTCCCCACCTCAGTCCACACACAGATCCTTGTTTCCCAGGGAAAGGCCGATGCCAACACCATGAAGATCTGAGCGCTGTTCACCACAACGCAGGGAGGACAGACACCTGAATAGAGAACAGAGGGCGGGGACAGGAGGGGTCAGGAGGTCTAGAGTGGGGGAGGGGGGACCTGGAGGGCAGAGTAGGGCAGGGAGGGGGCTGAAGGTCTGGCTCAGAGGTCAGTCTCCTGCATTGGAGTCTTGACCCATCAGCTCTGTCTGGGGGATTCTGGGAAAATCATTCACCTCCCAGGACGCTCCCTCCTCATTGGCTGGAGGAGAAGCTGGGCCCCCAGCAGAGGACGGTGTGGGCTCCTGAGACGCTGAGTGAGGGGCCCAGGGACACCCCCCCCCCCCCCACCTGTCAGCCTCCAGGAAGCTCTCAGAAGCAGTCATGGTGATGAACCAGCTGCACAGGCAGGTGGCATTCACCCTGGGGACACCAGGGGGCGCTGTGGGTCCTGGTTGGGGGCCTTTAGAGGTCAGAGTCCCCTGGGCTGTGTCAAGTGCAAAGAGCAGGACTGAGCTCCTGTGAAGACCCTTCTGTTGGGCCAACCAGCTCTGAGCAATGAAACCCACAGCTGCCCTCTGCCCCAGGGGAGTCCCCGCAGGAGGCCCTGGGCTCAGGGCGGGGCCAGCAGCTGAGACAGACCCTGGCTGGGCCCAGACAACAGATTTGCATCCCTGCTCCTCCCTCCTGAGCTGCAGGCAGAGAGGATAAGACAGGAGCTGGCAGGGCCAGTGCCAGCTGGGCAGCCGCAGGCAGAGCTCAGGACCCTCCCACCATGGCCTGGCTACCCTTCTACCTCCTGCCCCTCATCATCTCCACAGGTCAGAGCGGCCACAGCACCTGGGGTCCTGCCCCCGATTCTCCCTGCCAGCTCAGTCCCAGGGGCGCCTGCTCATCGGGGTGCAGTGGGCATCGCTCTTGTGTTTTCTGTCCGCAGGTCTCTGTGCTGCTCCTGTGCTCACCCAGCCCCCGTCTGCCTCTGCCACCCTGGGAGGCACCGTCAAGCTCACCTGCACCCTGAGCCAGGAGCACATCAGCTTCTTTATTTTCTGGTATCAGCAGAGACCAGGACAGGCCCCTCGGAATTTGATGCAGGTTAATAGCGACGGAAGCCACACCAAGGGGGACGGGATCCCCAATCGCTTCTCGGGCTCCAGCTCCGGGGCTGACCGCTACTTAACCATCTCCAACCTCCAGTCTGAGGACGAGGGAGAGTATTACTGTGGAGTGGGCTATAACACTGGTGGCAAATTCATGGGGTTCCACAGTGACACAGACAAAGGGGAAGTGGGGCTGAAACCTCCCTCCCTCTGTCTGCTCCTCCCGGGGACTCGGGGGACCTGCTGCCTGTCCCCCTCCTGGGTGCTGAGATGCTGACTCTTTCCTGTCAAAACCCATCACCCTCCCCCCTCCTGCTCCCCAAGGCACCTGGGGGAGAAGGAAATGGGGGCCATGACACTTACATTCTGATTTCCCCTCACCTGTGGGCAGGAGCTGGGACAGACCACGCCAGACCCTGCAGACCATACCCCTGAGGGGGCTGACCAGGTTCCCAGGAGCCACCAGGCCTGGGCTCCCGTCCAGGACTCTGCTCAGGGAAGGAACAGAGGCCTTGGGCTGCGGGGGTGACCTTGGACGTCATCTGTTGCCTCCGCTGCTCCTTGGAGGGAAGCAGGGACCTGGCAGGACGGGGCTGAGCAGGAAGCATCTGGTCCTCAGGAGGCAGGACAGAGCCCTGAGCTCATGGGGGGCGCAGTGCTGAGCCAGGAGGGAGGTGGGGCCTGTGAGGAGGTCTGAGCAGGACCAGCCTGGATGAGGGCCTCTGCTTGTGGGGCCAGGACAGGCTCCCCCTCAGCCCAGGCCTTTGAGCGATTGGGCGGGACCCAGGCCTCTGAGGAGGGACAGGGAGCAGGAGGACCAGGAGGAGATGGATCATGGCTGACCCTGCAGTGACCTCTGTCAGCACAGATGGCTGGAGCCCCAGGGTCCCAGGGCCACCCCACCCCCTCATGTGAAGGGCTGTTCTCTAAAGGGCTTTGGTGACTTTGTCCCAAACGAGGCTCCACGGGTCCCACTGCAGGACGGGTCCCCACCCCTCACACCACAGGGAGGCGGGGAGGAGGACGGTCAGGGATTCCATGTGAACCCCAGTGTGAACCACACTCACCAGGGGCCTCCCCGGGCCTGGCTGCCCATAACGTGGGAGCCAGCAGTGGCCTCGATGGACAGACAGAGGGACACCCTGTGCGAGTGAGGACGGCGAGGGAAGGGGCAGAGGCAGATGTCCCTGCTGTGCTGAGACGGGCAACAGCTCGAGAGGATGCTGCCTGCACACGTCCCAGGTCACAGGGCAACACCAGGCCCTGGAGAGGCCGTCAGGACCCTCTGCTGTGGCCACGGGGTGACAGGGTCAGGGTCTCAGGGGCCTCATGTCAGTCCTGGTGGGAAAGGGATGGATGATCCCTGTGAACTGACCCTTTCTTTGTCTGTGTCTTACCTGTGGCTTTGGCGTCAGATGGGCCAGGTGAGTCTGAGCCCAGAAAGTCAAGTTTGCATCTAAAGTTCCAGTGTGGCATCAATTACACTCAATAAAGCTGTTTCACAAAAGAAACAAAACCGAACCAGCGTGACACCATGGTTGAGGGTCGACCTCGGAACCAGGAGGTCAGGGTTTGATGCTCGTCAAGGGCACAGGCCCGGGTTCCAAGCTCGAACCGCAATACGGGGTGTGGAGGCAGCTGACCCATGATTCTGTCTCAGCATTGATGTTTCTATCTTTCTCTCTCCCACTGCCTTCTTCTCTGAAATCAATAAATATATATTAAATAAATAAAGAGAAAAACAAACAAAATTAATGCTTGAGTGGCAGGTGGCCTTTGGAGAGTCTCTAGAACTGTGGTTCTCAACCTTCCTAACGCCGCGACCCTTTCATACAGCTCCTCCTGTTGTGGTGACCCCCAACCATAAAATTATTTTCGTTGCTACTTCATAACTGAAATTTTGCTACTGTTATGAATCGTAATGTAAATATCCAATATGCAGGATGTATTTTCATTGTTACAAATGGAACATAATTAAAGCATAGTGATTAGTCACAAAAACAATATGTAATTATAGATGTGTTTTCCGATGGTCTTAGGTGACCCCTGTGAAAGGGTTGTTTGACCCCCAAAGGGGTCGCGACCCACAGGTTGAGAACCGCTGCCCTAGAAGCAGCAGCTGAAGCAGGTGACAACCTGCCCAGGAGGTGACATGGAGCTGATGTGGCTGAGAGTGACAGGGAGGCGGGGCCAGAGTGAGAGAGGGCTGAGGAGGGCCCTCCCCTCGTTCATATTCTCTCTCTCTCTCTCTCTCTCTCTCTCTCTCTCTCTCTCTCTCTCTCTGTCTCTCTCTTCCTCCCTGGTTACTTTCCATTTAATTCCTCCGTTGGTCTCTACCTTATGCTCTTTGCTGTTGCTTGTCATTAACTCTTCCTTTCATTTCCCTCTTTTCCTCTTCAGAGCGTGTATGTGAGTGTTTGGTTCTGTGGGATGTTATCCCTCGTGTAGCTTCGTGGACCCACACCAGCATGAAGACACAACAACCTTCTCTCCCCACTAGGGCCTCCCACATTTTACTTTTATAACAACACCCACCTCCCCCTTCAGGGGGCCCTTCCCTGCCCTCAGCTCATGGCTCCACTAGTTGCTTGTTCATGTCTAAAGGTCTCCATTTCTCTAGGATTAGAGATAGAATCCCTTACACGTAGCCTTTCAGATGAGTCGGATTCCACGGTCCTGGTGGACCAGAGTCTGTGGACCCTCCACCCGGCACGGGCATCGCATGTTCTCTGGGCACGTCATGCCCACGGGTGCCGGGAACATCATCCTGTCCTTTCCTGGGAACATATGTTGTCGCTTCTCTGAAATCAATGCCCCAGTGCTCCTTGGGGTTGTGCGGCAGTGACAAGTGTAGCACTTTCAGCCACTGCCCACGCTTTCCCGGCTGTCTGTACCATTTCCCACGGGCAGCAGCCACGCGTGAGTAACCCAAGTTCTCCACATCCTTGCCCGCAGTGGGGGTCACCCCTTCTTTCACTTTAGTCAATCGAGACGCGGGAACTGATATCTCACGGGATTTTAATTGGCATTTCTCTACTGGCCAAGGATGAATATCTTTTCTGTGCTTCTTGCCACCAATATACCTTCTTCACTACATGGTTCTTCTTGACACTTCCCCATGTTCTACATAGATCGTAGTAGTTTTCTTGGTTCTTGCTGTTTAGATTTGAGATTTTTATATTCTGTACTCGAGGTGTCCATTGGATAATGAGTTTGCAAATGTTTTCTCTTTGTTACTTGTTTTCTGATCCTCTTTCAACAGTTTTTTTAAGGGAAAATATTCATTCTGTGATGTTCAATGCTATTGATCTCTCCTGGAATCATCCATCTGGTATTACCAAAGCTGTGGGTGTTTTTTTATCCTCAGTAGATCCCAAAACTCTCCTATGATTTCTAACATGAAAAAGGTGACCTGAGAGGCCCCTGACCAACCTCATGGGTCTGAGCATGGAGTTTGCCTCTCACGCAGGAGCAGGACCACTGGCCACTGTCTCTATGAGCAGGCCCCGCCCACATGGGTCATCTGATCCCCAGTGGAGGCCCCAGGGTTCTCCCCAAGCCCAGAGAGGAGGTAAAGGGTCAACCTGGGGTGTGTACAGGGGCTGGGTCAGGAGGCAGCACTGTCTCCCTCAGGACCACGGAGAGCTCAGGGAACCTAGTACAGGCTGGGAGGGAGGCTCCTATTTGAATTCCATCAGCCCAGCTGTGCCCTGAGCAGCTGGAGCCAGTCCAGGAGGCCCGCAGGGAGGAGGAGATTTGCATGAGGAGCCCCTTGCAGAGCATAAGAGCCGCCCAGAGGTCCCCTGCCCAGCTGCGGGCTCAGAGGCTGAACCCGGGGCATCTCCGCCATGGCCTGGACCCCTCTCCTGCTCCCCCTGCTCACTCTCTGCACAGGTGCTGCCCCCAGGACCTGAGCTCCTCCAGGCACAGCCTCTGGGTGGAACCTCCAGGTAATGGGGCCTTATGCTCAACCTCCCTCTCCTCTCTTCCAGGCTCTGTTGTCTCCCAGCAGCTGACCCAGTCGGGCCCTTTGTCAGTGGCCCCGGGAGGGACGGCCAGCTTAACCTGCACTGCAGATTTCCTGGATAAAAGATATACTCACTGGCACCAGCAGAAGCCCGGCCAGGCCCCTGTGGCGGTCATTTACAAGGATAGCGAGCGGCCCTCAGGGATCCCGGACCGATTCTCGGGCTCCAGCTCAGGGAAGACTGTCACCCTGACCATCAGCGGGGTCCGGGCCGAGGACGAGGCTGACTATTACTGTCTGTCTAGTACCAGTGATGACAATCTCACAGTGATACAGGCAGATGGGGAAGTGGGACAGAAACCCCGTCCCTGTCTGTGTAACAGGCTCCTCCAGCCGCAGGAGAACTGTAGATAAAGCCATGAGCAGGCCTGGCCCAGGTCCCAGACCTCAGCTCCCCAGGCTGCCCCTCCTCCCGCCTCAGGCAGGTCTGCGGGGGGTGGCACAGAGCAGGTTCACTGGGACAGGACAGAGCTGCCCTGATGGTGTCTGGGTCTGGGTGTGAGTGGGAGACAGAGGGCCTGGGTGGAGGACACACAGCGGGAGACACACACACAGTGTAACGACCCTGCTTATCCCCCCACGGTAACGGGGCCTCTCATGGGTCCCATGTCCGAGTGTCTCCCCATCTCCCAGCCCATCGGAGCTCATGAAGCCCCAGGACCTTGGTAGCCTGGGTACTGAACAACCAAACCCGAGCTGTGGGCACTGAGGAGTCCCCCCAGGTCCCTGCTCAGGGCTGACTCACCTCACAGCCCCGCTGGGACCTGGCAGCTCACAGCTGCACCCTCCCCGGGAAGGGCTGCCTCCCCCAAGGCCATGCCCCTCTCAGAGTGAGGCTCAGCCCTAGCACCTGCCTGAGGCCAGGGTCCCGAGTCTCCGCCTCAGTTCAAGACGCCCTCCCCGCTGATCCGCGGTTGTCACCAATGCAGGTCACCTGGTCTGGCCTCTCATGTTTCCTCCCAGAGGGCTCACCCCAAAGCCCCGTTGCAGGTGAGTCTCCCTCTCCCAGGGAGCCAGGGGGACGGCAATTATCCCTGAGATCTCAGCACCACCTGTGAGAGCAGCTTCCACAGCCAGAAAGAGCCACCCAGGAGCCCAGAGACCAGGGGCAGAGCTCACACCCACAATCAGAGGCCGTGTGTCCTCAGTCAGAGAGGACAGGCTCCTCATCGGGCGCCAGGCTGACCAGAGAGAGGAGTGTCCTCCGTGCTGGGCCATGAGCACAAGGCTGCACGCCGCTCATGCCCCACCCCAGGAAGTGTCAGCCCAGGTGGCTAAGGATCAAAGAGTTTCCATTAACCTCACTGAATCCAGGGTAATTCAAACAGCAAACACATTACAAGTATATACAGATATTATATATATATATACAAGTATTTTTCACTAAACACAGAAATACTCACCAAGTCTGGTGTCACATCAAAGTATGAGCCATAATAAGCAAAAATAAAAAATCAATCCATCACCCCTGGCCAAGAAATTTCACACAAGATGGACATTGTAGACAAGAACTTCAAAAATCCACATTCCATTTGTTCAGGAGGGAAAAGAGGACTGAACATGGTATTGCAGATGAAAAAGACAAAAAAACAGCACCCCACTCAATGGGTAGAAATGAAAACTACAGAGTCTGAGGTAAAATCACACTTGATGGGTAGACAGAAGTTGGATCACCGGAAAGGAGAAGATTAATCAATTGGTGACATGGAAGAGAATCTATAGACAAGAGATCAAACCACCGACAGGACACGACACTGAAATCACTGACACAAACCTCCGTGTGCTGCAGGACAACGTCAAGGAGCCTAATGTGCATGTAATTTGTGTCACAGACTCACACACACACTCACACACACACACACTCACACACTCACACACACACACACACACTCACACACTCACACACACACTCACACACACACACTCACACACTCACACACACACACACTCACACACACACACTCACACACACTCACACACACACACTCACACACACACACTCACACACACAAACACACTCACACACAAACACACTCACACACACACACAAACACACACACAAACACACACACAAACACACTCACACACACACACTCACACACACATACACACACACACACACTCACACACACAGGAAACATCAGCACAAACATGATCCAATTCCTTAAAAACAGCACAGAAGAGAAACCCTCACAGCGTCAGGAGAAGGACACATTCCACAGAGAGGAACCTAGAGATCCCAGCAGGTCCCTCCTTGAAACCAGCACAAACGAGGAGAGAGTGAAGTGATGCCTGAGAAAACTAAAAGTAAAAACAAAACCACAACAATCTGATCACTTCCATGTCTCTGCCCAGCGAAACTGTCTTTCAAAAGAGAAGGGGAAGTAGAACTCTCTCAGACACCGACACTGAGAGAAATGATCCCGGCAGACCCAGGTCACGGTGCTGTTTGACCTGCACCAGCGGCCAGAACCACTGAGAGTCAGTCCTTAAGTCCTGTGTCCCCCAGTCCAACCCCAGGACCCGCCACCCTGAGGGGTGGGTGTGAGGAGGGGCAGCATCTGGGGAGTGGGGAGAGGTGAGCTGGTGCCCCTCAGTTGGGACAGCAGCGGGCGTGTCTGAGGCAGGTGCCCTGGGCTCATGTCAGTTCCCTCTTTAGACCAAACGCTGAGCAGTGGCCAGGGGTCTGTCTGTCTGTGCTCATGAGTCACCAAGCGCCTCCCACTTCGTTTCCATGGCCAGCGTCGCCAGCGTGGGGGAGTGAACCATGTCATCGCATCCTCAGCAGGACAGGTGGACAACCAGCACATCCATCAGGGATGGTGGATGGAACCTGCTTTCTGACCAAATGTGCTTCATAAACCAAAGGCTTCCTCTTCCTGTCCTGACCCTGCTCCACATACAATGGCCTTGGCCAGGTCAGAGAGCAATCCTGATCCGAACGGCTACCAGCCTAGCCGGACAGGGGCTCTAAGCAGGACCTGATTCCCAACATCCGTTTGACACATGACCCCGTGGTGTCGGATATGGAGAGGGGAGTGCCCCCACCTCAGTCCACACACAGATCCATGTTTCCCTGAAAACAGCAATGCCAACACTGTGAGGATCTGAGCTCTGCTCAGACCAGACTCCGGGAGACAGACACCTGAATAGAGAACAGAGGGCGGGGACAGGAGGGCTCAGGAGGCTGGAATGAGGGGAAGACGGGGTGTGGGACCTGGTGGGGGCAGGACAAGGAGGGGGCTGAAGGTCAGGCTCTGAGGTCAGTCTCCTGCATTGGAGTCTTGACCCATCATCTCTGTCTGGGGGATTCTGGGAAAATCACTAACCTCCATGGACGCTCCCTCCTCATTGGCTGGAGGAGAGGCTGGGCCCCAGCAGAGGACGGTGTGGGCTCCTGTGACGCTGAGTGAGGGACCCAGGGACACACCCCCCACCTGTCAGCCTCCAGGAAGCTCTCAGAAGCAGTCATGGTGATGAGCCAGCTGCACAGGTAGGTGACATGCACCCTGGGGACACCAGGGGGCGCTGTGGGTCCTAGTTGGGGGCCTTTAGAGGTCAGAGTCCCCTGGGCTGTGTCAAGTGCAAAGAGCAGGACTGAGCTCCTGTGAAGACCCTTCTGTTGGGCCAACCAGCTCTGAGCAATGAAACCCACAGCTGCCCTCTGCCCCAGGGGAGTCCCCGCAGGAGGCCCTGGGCTCAGGGCGGGGCCAGCAGCTGAGACAGACCCTGGCTGGGCCCAGACAACAGATTTGCATCCCTGCTCCTCCCTCCTGAGCTGCAGGCAGAGAGGATAAGACAGGAGCTGGCAGGGCCAGTGCCAGCTGGGCAGCCGCAGGCAGCGCTCAGGACCCTCCCACCATGGCCTGGCTTCCCTTCTACCTCTTGCCCCTCGTCGTCTCCACAGGTCAGAGCGGCCACAGCACCTGGGGCCCTGCACCCGGTTCTCCCTCCAAGCTCAGTCCCAGGGGCGCCTGCTCATCGGGGTGCAGTGGGCATCGCTCTTGTGTTTTCTGTCCGCAGGTCTCTGTGCTGATCCTGTCCTCACCCAGCCCCCATCTGCCTCTGCCGCCTTGGGGGCCTCGGCCAAGCTCACCTGCACCCTGAGCCGGGAGCACAGGGGCTATGACTATGTTAGGTGGTTTCAACAGAGAGCAGGACAGGCCCCTCGGTTCCTCATGTACATTAACAGCGACGGAAGCCACACCAAGGCGGACGGGATCCCCGATCACTTCTCAGGTTCCAGCTCCGGGGTCGACCGCTACTTAACCATCTCCAACCTCCAGTCTGAGGACGAGGCTGAGTACATCTGTGGAGTGAGCTATAACACTGGTGGCAAATTCGCGGGGTTCCACAGTGACACAGACGAAGGGGAAGTGGGGCTGAAACCTCCCTCCCTCTGTCTGCTCCTCCCGGGGACTCGGGGGACCTGCTGCCTGTCCCCCTCCTGGGTGCTGAGATGCTGACTCTTTCCTGTCAAAACCCATCACCCTCCCCCCTGCTCCCCAAGGTGCCACGGGGAGAGGCAAATGGGGGCCATGACTGGGGTCCTTATCTGACACCTACATTCTTATCCCCCCACTGCTGTGGGCAGGAGCTGGGACAGACCACACCAGACCCCGCAGACCGTACCCTGAGGGCGGGCGGGGCTGACCACGTCCCCAGGGCTTCAGTCCACGGCTCTGCTCAGGGAAGGAACAGAGACCTTGGGCTGCAGGGGTGACCTTGGATGTCATCTGTTGCCTCCGCTGCTCCATGGAGGGAAGGAGGGCCCTGGCAGGACGGGGCTGAGCAGGAAGCATCTGGTCCTCAGGAGGCAGGACATGGCCCTGACCCCGTGGGGGGTGCAGCGTGGGGCCCAGGAGGGAGGCGGGGCCTGTGAGGAGGTCTGAGCAGGACCAGCCTGGAGCAGGGCCTGGCTCCTCCCGCTGCACCAGGGTGTCTGCTTGTGGGGCCAGGACAGGCTCCCCCTCTGCCCAGGCCTTTGAGATACGGGGCAGGACCCCAGCCACTTAGGAGAGACAGGGAGCAGGAGGAGCAGGAGGGGATGGAATAGGGCTGAACCTGCAGTGACCTCTGTCAGCCGGTGGCTGGAGCCACAGGTTCCGAGAGCCACTCCCACCCCCTCCCTGTGAAGGGCTGTTCTCTAAAGGGCTTCGGTGACTTTGTCCCTAACAAGGCCCCACGGGTCCCTCTGCAGGGCAGGTGCGGGGAGAAGGCCCAGGTTCAATGCGAATCCCAGTGTGGACCACACTCACCCAGGGCCTCCCGGGGCCTGGCTGCCCATAACGTGGGAGTCAGCAGTGGCCTCGATGGACAGACAGAGGGACACCCTGTGCGAGTGAGGACGGCGAGGGAAGGGGCAGAAGCAGATGTCCCTGCTGTGCTGAGACGGGCACCAGCCTGATAGGGCGCCGCCTGCACACGTCCCGGGTCACAGGGCGACAAGGGGCCCTGGAGAGGCCGTGGGGACCCTCTGCTGTGGCCACGGGGTGACAGGGTCAGGGTCTCAGGGGCATCATGCCAGCCCTGGTGAGAAAGGGACAGATGATCCCTGTGAAGAACTGACCCCTTCTTTGTCTGTGTCTTACCTGTGGCTTTGGCTTCAGAGGGGCCAGGTGACTGTGAGCCCAGAAAGTCAAGTTTGCATCAAAAGTTCCAGTGTGGCATCAATTACACTCAATAAAGCTGTTTCACAAAAGAAAAACAGTCAAACAGGCGTGGCTCAGTGGTTGAGCATTGACCTATAAACCAGGAGGTCAGGGTTTGATACCCACCAAGGGCACTTGCCCAGGTTGTGGGCTTGAACCCTGGTAGGGGGCGTGCAGGAGGCAGCTGATCAATGATTCTCTCTCACCATTGATGTTTCTATCTTTCTCTCACTGCCTTCTTCTCTGAAATCCATAAATATATATATATTAAATAAATAAATAAACAAAGAAACAAAATGAATGCTTGAGTGGCAGGTGGCCTTCGGACAGTCTCTACAAGAAGCAACTGAAGCAGGTGACAACCTGCCCAGGAGGTGACATGGAGCTGATGTGGCTGAGAGTGACAGGGAGGCAGGGCCAGAGTAGAGCGACTTGAGGAGGGCCCTCCCCTCAGGTTCTCTCTCTCTCTCTCTCTCTCTCTCTCTCTCTCTCTCTCTCTCTCCCTGGTTACTTTCCATTTAATTCTTCCGTTGGTCTCTACCTTATGCTCTTTGCTGTTGCTTGTCATTAACTCTTCCTTTCATTTCCCTCTTTTCCTCTTCAGACCGTGTATGTGAGTGTTTGGTTCTATGGGATGTTGCCCCACGTGTAGCTTCGTGGATCCACACCAGCATGAAGACACAACCTCCTCTCCCCACTAGAGCCTCCCACATTTTACTTTTATAACAACACCCACCTGTCCCTTCAGGGGGCCCTTCCCTGCCGTCAGCTCAGGCTCCACTAGTTGCTTCTTCATGTCTAAAGGTCTTCATTTCTGAAATGGCCTCTAGATTTGAGATAGAATCCGTAGTGTGTAGCCTCTGAGATGGCATTTTCACCCCTAACCCCCTGCAGGTTCCTCCCACCTGGTGTTGCGTTGAGTTCCTTCCTGTTCGCGGCCGAGTCGGATTCCATGGTCCTGGTGGACCAGAGTCTGTGGACGCTCCACCCGGCAAGGGCATCGCATGTTCTCTGGGCACGTCATGCCCACGGGTGCCGGGAACATCATCCTGTCCTTTCCTGTGAACATATGTTGTCGCTTCTCTGAAATCAATGCCCCAGTGCTCCTTGGGGTTGTGCGGCAGTGACAAGTGTAGCACTTCCAGCCACTGCCCACCCTTTCCCGACTGTCGGCACCATTTCCCACGGGCAGCAGCCACGCGTGAATGACCCCGGTTCTCCCAACCTCCCCACAGTGGGGGGCACCCCTTCTTTCACTTCAGCCAACCTGAGACACGGAAACTGATATCTCAGGGGATTTTCAGCACTGTCTCCCTCAGCACCACGGAGAGCTCCGGGCACTGGCACAGGCTGGAGGGAGGCTCCTATTTGAACTCCATCAGCCCAGCTGTGCCCTGAGCAGCTGGAGCCAGTCCAGGAGGCCCGCAGGGAGGAGGAGATTTGCATGAGGAGCCCCTTGCAGAGCATAAGAGCCGCCCAGAGGCCACCTGCCCAGCTGCGGGCTCAGAGGCTGAACCTGGGGTGTCTCCGCCATGGCTTGGACCCCTCTCCTGCTCCCCCTGCTCACTCTCTGCACAGGTGCTGCCCCCAGGACCTGAGCTGGACCTGCTCCAACCCTGAGCTCTTCCAGGCACAGCCTCTGGGTGGAACCTCCTGGTAATGGGACCTTATCCTCAAGCCCCCTCTCCTCTTTTACAGGCTCTGTGGCCTCCTATGAGCTGACCCAGTCGGGCTCTTTGTCAGTGGCCCCGGGAGGGAGGGCCAGCATCACCTGCACTGGAGATTTCCTGGATAAAAAATATACTTCCTGGCACCAGCAGAAGCCCGGCC